>NW_026596166.1:20223835-20369342 GCF_907164565.1 Psammomys obesus | reverse complement strand
TCTTCTTCTTCTTCTTCTTCTTCTTCTTCTTCTTCTTCTTCTTCTTCCTTTTTACCATACTAAAGATTTTAACACATAAGACTTTCACTTGCTTGGTTGTAGTTACACAAATATATTTTCTGATTATCTTTCTAACCTGTTTGTCATTTGTATGCAATACTAAGGCTACTGAATTTTTGAGGTTAATTTTGAGGTATATCAGTTGTATAGCTAATCTCTCAAGGACTTTTTTCATGAATGGTAGTTAGATTGTGTCAAAGGCCATTTCTTCATCTAATGAGATGATTGTATGATTTTTGTTTTTTTCAGTCTACTTATGTGGTGAATTACATTTATTAATTTACATATGTTCAAACATTGCTGCATCTCTGGGAGAAAGCCTGTTTGATGATGTGGATGATCTTTTGTTATGTGTTCTTGGATTCTGTTTGCAAGTACTTTAATGAGAATTTTTTTATCTATATTCATAAGGAAAATTGATTTGAAATCTCCTTTTTTATTGGGGATTTATGTGGTTTAGGTATTAGAGTAACTCTAGCTTCACAAGTTCTTTTTAATCATCAGTTTTCTGTAATATTGTTGGAAAAAACAAAGTGATGTCGAATTGTATGACATAAATAAGTAAATGAGACAGAACAAACTCATATGGAGAAGTTACTCAAATAATATATAGTTCATTCTCTTTGAGGTCTCTAATAGATCCTGCTTCCTAAGTGTAATCCACAGATAGTATCCTACAGTACAGAGAATAGATAAAACAAAACAAAATCAGTGAAATAATTGTATAAAAATATCTGAGAAACTCTTTGTCAGCCTAATTCACAATATTAATTGCCTTGATGTAGCCTTTTAAATATATGAATATTATGATATTTGTGTCTATTATTTCCAAGATTAGTCATAAGTACATAGCCATACATAGGGCTGAAAATCTAAAATGTATTTACTAATATTTGATATTACTTAAAATGATATTTTTGTTCTTTGTTATTACATAGTTAATATAACTTTAAAAGGAATAAGAATCTGGCTTGTGAAAAGTAGCATGAAGCAATCTTAGATGCTAATAACCAAACATAAGTACTGCAAATTTAACACAAACTTATAAAAAATATAGTGAACTAATGTTTGTCAAAAAAGCAAATAGAGAAGATATGAACTCTGTACAAATTAAAAGAAACAAAAAATAAGAACTAAAAGAAATGTAGAGAAAATACAAAATAACCTTAATATGGTTTTTTTCCAAGCAATAGAAACCCTAAGACATTAACAAATTTTATAAATTGAACATAATAAATCTTCTTCTATAAATCTCAGGGTTTAAATCAAAACACAATAGATCTGAAAACGCCTCAATTTAAAAATAGTTATTCCTATGTGACAAATATGAAGACAGTATTTAAGCATATTTATCAAAGAAATACTCTAAGAATGATTTGTGGAGCAAAAAAATGAAAATTAATGAGCTCAGCATTTATCTTATAAGACAAATAAAGAACTATAAGTGCAATGATATAAAAAGAAATTAAAAACTATGTCATTGAGTACAACAGGAATTTTTTTGTTCTTTGAAAAAGGACTACCAAATAAATTAAAGGCTCATGACAATAACCAATATAAAGCAAAAAAAGGCACAAATGGAATTAATTAGATCATGATATCTGATCCCATATCAAAGAAGGATCTCTTTGCAGTACATGGAGACCAATACAAAAAGCCATACTTTTGAGGGTTTAGATAGTCTATAGTTACTTTCTTAGATACAAAACCTGTAGATGTGGCTATGTGACTGAAGAAAGCTGCTGGAAAGCAAGATAATTAATCTAAGGATACATGTATGTTATGGTAAAAAGGACAGATTAGTGAAGAAGAAAATTCAGATAAAAGGGCCAAAAGTCATTTACTCGAGCTGTGCTTGCAATACTATATTTAATAGCTTCTTATCATATAAATATCTTGGAAAAGATAAAACTTGTTCATTCTTTTTAATTTTAATTTTTTAATATTTTTTTTATTTTTTAACTTTTATTAATTACACTTTATTCACTTTGGATCCCCCCATAAACCCCTCCCTCCTCCCTTCCCAATCCCACCTTCTCTCCTCCTTCTTCACGCATTCCCCTCCCCAAGTCCACTGATAGGGGAGGTCCCCCTCTCCTTCCTTCTGATCTTAGTCTATCAGATCTCATCAGGAGTGGCTGCATTGTCATCTTCTGTGGCATGGTAAGGCTGCTCCCCCTCAGGGGGAAGCGATCAAAGAGCAGGCCAATCAGTTTATGTCAGACGCAGTCCCTCTTCCCATTACTATGGAACCCACTTAGACACTGAACTGCCATGGGCTACATCTGTGTAGGGGTTCTAGGTTATCTCCATGCATGGTACTTGGACAGAGTATGAGTCTCTGGAAAGAACCCTGTGTTCAAATTTTCTGGTTCTGTTGTTCTCCTTGTGGAATTCCTGTCCTCTCCAGATCTTACTTTTTCCCACTTCTTTCTTAAGATTCCATGCACTCTGCTCAACATTTGGCCTTAAGTCTCAGCATCTGCTTTGATAGTCTGCAGGGTAGAGCCTTTCAGAGGCCCTCTGTGGCAGGTTCCTAACTTGTTTCTTGTTTTCTTCTTCTTCTGATGTCCATC
Organism: Psammomys obesus; assembly: GCF_907164565.1. Classification (NCBI taxonomy): domain Eukaryota; kingdom Metazoa; phylum Chordata; class Mammalia; order Rodentia; family Muridae; genus Psammomys; species Psammomys obesus. Next base: position 20,366,706 of record NW_026596166.1, on the reverse strand, counting down.
CTCTTTGCCTTTCAGGATGGGGATTGAGCATTTTAGTCAGGGTCCTCCCTTTTGATTAGTTTCTTTAGATGTACAGATTTTAGTAGGTTTATCCTATGTTATACGTCTATATGAGTGAGTATATACCATGCGTATCTTTCTGCTTCAGGGACAGCTCACTCAGGATGATTCTTTCCAGTTCCTACCATTTACCTGCAGATTTTTATACGAATTACAGTTTATGCACTGTGTATCCCAGCTGTAGCCCACTTCCTCATCCCCTCCCAATCCCATCCTCTCTTCCTCATCTTCTCCCATGCCTCTCTCCAAGTCCACTGATAGGGGAGGTTCTCCTCCCCTTCCATCTGACTATAGCCTATCAGGTCTCATCAGGACTGCCTGCATTGTCTTTCTCTGTTGCCTGGTAAGGCTGCTCCTCCAACAATTGTTCATTCTTTGTTTTTTTGACAATTTATCAATTATTTTATTTTCAATTAATCTATTTTACAATAGGAATTCTATTGCAAGCTAAACAACACATGACAGGTTCTGTTTTTTTAAACTGATTAATACATTTTTATTTTAATTTTCTTAATTACAGTTTATTCACTTTGTATCCCAGCTGTAGCCTCGTCCTCCACTCCCTTCCAATCCCACCCTCTCTCCCCATTCTTCTTCTATGCCCCTCTCCCAGTCCAAGGGTAGGTCTTCCTCCTCTTCCATCTGACCCTAGTCTATCAGGTCTCATCAGGACTGGCTTCTTTGTTTTCCTCTGTGTACTGGTAAGATTGCTCCCCCCCCCTAAGGTGGAGGTGATCAAACAGTCAGCCCATGAGTTCATGCAATAGACAGTACCTTTTCATATTATTGGGGAACACTCTTGGACACTGAACTCTCACGGGGTACTTCTGTGCAGGGGTTCTAAGTTATCTCCATGCATGGTCCTTGTGTGGAGTATCAGTCTCAAAAAGACCCTGTATCTAGATTTTTTTGTTCTGTTGCTTTCCTTATGGAGCTCCTGTTCCCTCCAGGTCTAAATGACAACAAATGCTGGAGAGATGTGGAGAAAGAGGAACCCTAGTCCATTGCTGTTGTCTATGTAAACTTGTACAACCACATTGGAAATCAATCTGCTCCTTTCTCAGAAAATTAGGAACAGTGCTTCCTCAAGACCCAGCTATACCACTTACAGACATATATCCAAAAGATGCTCAAGTATACAACAAGGACATTTGTTTAACCATGTTCATAGCAGCTTTATTTTTAATAGCCAGAAGCTGGATATAACAATCCCTCAGTTGGGGAATCGACATAGAAATTGTGGTACATTTACACAATCAAATACTACTCAGCAATTAAAAACAAAGAAATCATGAAAGTTGTAATTGTTCATTCTTAAAGTAAGCCTAAATCTTGTGTCTCTGTCTACCATTGGCCTCCTCTCTACATCCCTGTGTTGCCCATGGCTGCTCTGACTAAGCTACTAGTCAAAATACAGAAAATAACCGACTGTGGTATATAACTAGACCCACGTGGTATTATCTACAGCATAACACCCCTCTCTAAACCTAAGGAAATGTTGTGAACTAAGGGCAGAAATATTTTAAGATCAAGAGACATGGGAAGACTTTTGTGATGTTTTGTCTTTTAGTTATGACAGCTACTACACACTAAAGAAATCTTAGCAACATTGCTTCCTAAACAAGCCCTGAATAATTTCAACAGAAATTGATGTTTAAACATGGATGGGGAAATCTCATAAAGCCACATACTCGAGATGAAGACCTACAACCAATTGACAACTGAGATGAGAATACCCCTTCTTCAGTGATAAAAAGCTTGATTGGTTATAGTATACCATGTGATGCAAGGGAAAAGACATGGGGTATAGAAAGAGGAGAGGCGGAACAAGACAATCTATTTGCATGTTAATGAAATAAAAAGGGACATCTTTTTAGAAACTGTGGTACAATTGTTAAAATGCTTTAAACCCTGATTTTACATTTGTCTGTCCTTTTTATCCTGGTGGCTGTGACATCAACTGACAAGCTTGATGCTTCTCTTCTTCATACATCAAACTGGTGTACCTACTGCTCCCATTCATCTTGTTCTCACTTTTGATTCCACCCATGAGTACAGTGAGAAATTCCTTGAGGGATTTGTCAGAGTTAAATCGACAGTTTCTCATTTCAACTGCAGTTGGCTTTCCTCTGGGACTTTCCTGCCAACACATAACTGTCTCAGACTTGCTCAGTCTGCACAAAATGAGATTCAGAAGTCTGAGGCCTAAAACTCCTGGAAAATTTGGAGGTTGGTGTTGTACAGAGGTGGAATAAATGTTCCTGCTCCTCTTCCCCATCACTTACACAGAACATCTTGACAGACATGTGGATGTTTTTCAGAAGTTCTGAATACAGCCCAGTGCTGCCTCCCAGATCAGTGATCCTGGCAAAGAACACTTAGATTGTCTTTCATTCTCTTCTTTCTTGTCTGTATAAGTTTCTGTAATTGGATACACCTATGAAAATGAAAGAACTGGGAAGTCTTGCTTCTTTCGCTTAAATAAATATTTAAAATATACAGCAGGACCTCAGCTCATTTAAACTCTGCTGTTAAAGAGAGAATATATAAACACACACATGAAAAATGCTTAACAAAGACAAATTGTATGTAACAGCATTTTTTGAAATTGAACTGAGTTTCACTTTATAAGAGGGTAAATTCTTCATACAAGGAAATGAATGATACTGTGATTAAGTATGTGTAGCAAGAGGAATTTTGTGACTACCTACATAGGAGTAATAAAACATCATCTTGTAATCTTTAAAATTAGAACACCAAATATTAGTAAAGTTATCAAACAAAGTAAAACATTAAAATATTGTGCTAATTTGAAATTATAAGCCAATATGTGGTGTCTTAATAAACGGCTTCTTTTTCCATGCTATGGTTCAAACCAAGGACCTCTCACAACAACGATGTGTTCTAGCAAGGAGGGACACCCTCTCCAAACCAATGGTCTCAATCTTCACTATAACTTTACTAAAGAACCTTGTTTCTATTTTATAGGTGAGGTGCCAACATTGAACAAATAGAGACATTTTAGGCCATGTGGAAAATCCATTAGCTTATTTTCGCTCTGTCTCAAAATCTACACTATTTTAGCCAAGTGTGGTTTATGAATTCAGTCATATGCTTTTTATTTTTTCTATATTTTAGTAATTATTTTATCTTCTAGGCTGTAGTATTTTTCTAAATGGGCTGAAGCTTTAGTGGGTAAAGTATAAGCTGTGCAGGCCTGAGGAAATGAAGTGTATCCAAGAACCCAGTTTTGTTGTTGTTGTTAAAGTTGGACATGGTGCTGAGATCTTTTGACCCAAGTGCTAGGGAGGCTGAGATGGGTGAACCTATGAGACTTACTGGTCATCCAGCCTACTGATATTTGTGTGCCCCTGGGGCTAACAGAACTTGGGAAGGCCAAGTCACCTCAACCCTAAGAAATGATTTCCAGCTTCCAAAAACACCTGTAAAAACACGTACTCATACAATACAAGAAAATATGTGCACACATATATACATGCCCACATACATGTAAATATCCCTGAACTTTCTCCAAAGGCTGAGATCTTAGAGATTTGTTCAGCACTCTTCTTCTCTGTGTTCACACTAGTTATTGCAAAGATTATGGTTTCCTTGATTTTCAATAGTTGTGTAGTAGACAAGAATCCTAAAATTTTAGTGTAATCTGCTTCTCATCACATGAGATTTTCCTTGAACTGGATCCACTTGTGTGGACTCCTCCTTGCCTGCCCAGGATACTGAGTCCAGACCATCACAAAACTATAATTATGACTGCATGGGCAAAATGATTTTATTAATAAGTGATTAATAATAGAAAGTGAAGTCATTCATAGAAAGGAGACATGCCTGGGTATTAACAAATTAACTTAAAAATAACTAAAGATGGAGTTATTTGGTTTTCTGTTTGTAGAGGTAAAATGCTCCATGCAAGAACCTCAGGAATTATCAACACACTCACTGGAAACTCAAAGGCATTTCAGATCACACTAATATTAATAGAAAATTAACTTTTTATCAACTTGAGGAAATTTAGTAAATTTATTTAGGTATAGTGGCTGTATTAAGATTTAAGTATAAAGAAACTGTGTCTTGGGTTTTTAAGTAGCTAACACACATGTAGAAAATATGTATATGCTTGGCTTTATCCAAAACTTGTTAAAGGGGAAAATAAACCAGAGCTTTTGAAGGATAGTAATTATTCGTTTTACTTAAGAACATGATAGAACTTCCCCTATTAGTGGACTTGGGGGGAATACAGAGGGAAGGAGTAAATGAGGGGAGACAAGGGAGTGGGCTATTGCTGGGATACAAAGTGAATAAATTGTAATAAATAAAAAAATAAGAGAGGAAATGGAGCTTGGGAGTTGAAAGGGTTGAGAGGAGCTATTAGGCAGCTAAAGGTCAACGTGTGAGATGGTAAACTCAAGAAGAGAGTGACCACGGACCAACAGAAACATTTTAAAAAGTTATGAGTGATGATTTTATGAATAAAATGAAAATATCAAAGTAAAAGTTTTTTTCAATGTTTAGAAACCATGCAGTATGATAAATACAAAAATAAAAACCTATATATTTCATATTCACAATGGTGCATTCACCAATATGCAAGGCACCTCAGAATAAAAACAATATTTCAAACAGGGATTCCGCCCTGCTTTATTAGACAGTGGTATGCCACCATAAAAAAAAAAAAAAAAAAAAAAAAAAAACAGCATAAAGAATGAACCCTCCCAGGTTTCTGTAAACAGGAGATTTATATTTCAAAGATGAAGGAGTGAAGAATTTTCCAGCAAGGAAAAGCAAAGGAAGTTCACAAATGTCCCTTTTTCATCTGTCATGCTGAGGCTTTACTTGAGGCAGGATTAGAACTGGAGATGTAACGTTTTACTTCATGGTAGAAACAAAACACTGTTTTCCAGGCTTTAAAAAAAATTAAAAAATAAAAAAGAACATGACAGAAAAATAGGGGTTTGCATTAGGGAAGAGACATGGGGGTTCAGCCCTGAATTTAATAGCGGACAGCATTTGTAGTTAAGAATCAAGATGGAGGTCAGGGGATACAGTCTAAGTGAGGTGAACTGTGTGAAAATCTGAGGCAGTAAGAATGCCAGAAACATGAAAACACAATAAACTGCATAGTAAGTTCAAGGCAGCTTGGGTTGTACAGGATTAACCATTTTGTATTATTTTTGTTTGATCTGTTTGTTGTAATGTATGAGAATTTACAAGGGGAAACACACCTGCCACACCTCTGCCCAGCAGCTCATAGATTTGGATACTTAGTCACCAGGAGTGGCACTCTTTTAAAAAAAGGTCTGGCCTTTACTAAGGATCTGCTTTGAGTTTTCAGAAGCCCAAGGGAAGCCCAGGAGTTCTTTCTTCCTCTTGCCTGCAATTTGTAGAATTCTCAGTCTTCTCCAAGCATTTTTGTCTGCCTGCATGTCACTCTGCTCCTTGGCTTTGATGATAATGGATTAAACTTCTGAAACTATAAGCAAGACACCAGTTAATGCCTTCTTTTATAAGAGTTGCTTTCATCATGGTGTCTCTTCGTAGCAATAGAATGTTGACTAAGACACAGATCTACCGGAATTGTTCCAGAAGTCAGGTTAGAGAGAGAAAAGCTGTGGCAATCAGATCTAAGGGGCAGTAGAAAATGAGGTATATGCTCTTGTGTTCAGGGTAATCAGGTATGAAGGAAACAGCTTCTGGGTAACCTGACAGCATAAGTACTTGAGCAATGTGAAGTATCACATTAAAGACTGGAGGTTAGTGCCCAATGTAACATGGTTTAGAGTGGCTGGAGGAAGATATGACCACAGGGAGAATATCATACTTGAGAGTAAATTTTCTCTTGACAATATCTGCAATATTATTACTTGATTTGTATAAGAATTGATATTTTCTTTCTTATATATATAAACTTGTTTAAAGATACCAAATATTGGATTGGAAGAAAGTCAGCTTACCACTAAGCACTATGTGTGAATTACATGTTGTGAACATTGAGTGAGGGCATTTCTGACTCTTTTCTTCTTCTTCTTCTTCTTCTTCTTCTTCTTCTTCTTCTTCTTCTTCTTCTTCTTCTTTTTCTTTTATTTTATTTATATAAATATTTTTTATTTTTAAATAATTTTATACATTCACTTGTATCCCAGCTGTATCCCAACTCCCTCTTTCCCTCCCAATTCTCTTCTCCTTCCCTCATCTCCTCCTTGACCCCTTCCGAGTCCACTGAGAGGGGATGTCCTCCTCACCTTCCGTCTGGCCCTATCTTGTCAGGTATCTTCAGGATGGTTGCAGTGTCCTTATCTGTGGCCTGTGAAGGAATTATTAACAACAGAGGTTTGATTGCAAACTTGTAATAAGGAAGCGGGGGGAAGCATATTTGGTCCTAATAAGCAATGACTTAAGCCTGATACCATACTAAGGGTGAGGCCTCCTGATGTATCAGCGGCCCATAAAAGGGAATTGATGTCATTGGTAGGGATGGGATCTGCAAAGGAGGCAATACCCTCATAAAAGGGAGGTGTAGGGGAAAAGCAGATCCAGCATTCTTGGTACTCAGGTAAGCTGGTATTATGAATAGCCTCAAGGGAAGCATTAACCAAGGAAATAATGAGATCAGCGGATGAGGGAGGTCCAGCAGGGATGGTAGGTTGAAAGGGAGCAGTTGATGAGGACATGGTAATAGTGGGCAGAACGGTGGGCTTATTCTTTTGGGCAGGCTTAGCAGGCTGATGTAATACCACATTAGGCCCGATGGCTGCAAAGCCTCTATTAGGAATGTTTTTAGTTAAGCTTATCTTAAAAGTCAGACCAATATTTTTTTCCATGCATGTATACTTTAAGTCCCCATTGATATCCTCGGCCTGTCCAATCTTTTTGTTTTCCTTGAAAGGAAATACAATTAACGGTCCACTCACCAGAAAGCTGTAAAAGCCACTGAACTTCAGAGGCAGTATAAGAGACACAAATAGTGTCAGGATCTTTTCCAAATAATTTAAAGGAATATTCTCGACCCAATCTTAAAATCTGTGCCACCAAAGACGGGTAAGTAGGCAAAATCTTCGAAGGGGAGGCAGGCAAAAGTACCCAGAATAATGGTCCTGTCTGCCACAAGAGGCCAGTAGGGGAAAAGGTTGTAGGGAAAATAAGTAGCCTCAGGGGGAAGAAATTGGCCAAATGCTCCCTTTCAACCTACCATCCCTGCTGGACCTCCCTCATCCGCTGATCTCATTATTTCCTTGGTTAATGCTTCCCTTGAGGCTATTCATAATACCAGCTTACCTGAGAGAAATTGTGTAAGAACAGATTGAACAACTGTAAGCCACTCTCCAGGGGTTAAATATCCTCCTCCGCCCAGACTTTCTAACAAGGAAATTATAAAGGGGGCATTAGGCCCATAATTTTTTACCGCTGAATTGAGTTTTTCTAAGTTTTTGAAGCGAAGACGGCGGTAGATGGTATCCTCGGTAGAGGCGCAGTCACCTGCATAATTTTCGTCCTCACTTTCGTTTTGTTTCTCGTCTGCCGAATCGTCCTCATCAGAGGATGGGAAGGGAATTTGAGAGTAATCTCTACGTGTGCTACGGGAGGTGGAGCTAGAAGCAGAGGGGTCTTGGTGAGAAAGGCTATCTGTGGGATTTTGCCTAGATCGGGATCGAGTGGTCACCGGAAAGGCCATTTGGACAGGTGGCGTAGAGGCGGAGGAGCGAGAGAAGACGAGAGATCTGTTCCTGGAGGTGAACAATATCTGTGAGGTCTCTTAGTCTCGGAGAGAGAGGAAGGAACTTGAGAGGAGAGGCAGAGTTTAGTCTCAGAGAGAGAGGACGGAACTTGAGAGGGTGCAGGCAAAGGAGGAGGAGCTGAGGACAGAGGCGCTTGAGGAGTATACGGAGGAGGGGCCGTAGCCAGGGGGGGCCAGTCTAGATTATGATAACAGGCAGCCTCGTCCTCCAGAGTGGCGGCATCACCAGGGTCAAGCGGCTCGTCAGGGGCGGCAGAAAGGGGTCTAGGTTTGTGTGGAGAAGGCTTTTGAAGAACAGGATTTATAAGGGGAGGAGAAGGATGGGATGAGAAGACACGTTCAGAAGGCAGGGGAGGGTAGAGTTGTGGGAGGGTCTGGGGAGAACAATCCTTAGAATTAGAAGAGGCTTCTAAAAGAGAAAATGAGGCGGAGGCTTGAGACGGAGGTCAAGAAGTGGCGCGAGAGGTAGAGTGGAGGCAGAATTCAGCAACAGATAAGAGTCGGCGCTTTCCAGGATCATCATCAGCATTATCTACGATGTCTCTAATTAATCCCCAATAAGAGAAAACAGTGTGGGGAACGGAAGATTCTCCCTCGAATTCCATTTTTTTATTTAATTCTCTTCCAACCTTTTGCCATTTTTTTAGGATGAATAGTTGGCCCGTCTATCATAAACCAAGGACAGGCTTCATGAATAAAACAAAAGAAATTTATGAGGTCCTTTTTCTTTACCCTGACTTCTCTCTCTGAGGGAAGCCTTGAGATCACGAATGAAACATGCTTCCTTAGACAATGAATGGCTCATCTTGATGGGACGGAATGATGAGGGAGAACAACACTTACCAGGCCTTGCCGTTTCGCGGGTCTAGAAGTGGTGGCCTTCAGAGAGGATGACCGGTCACTATTCTCAAGGGTCTCCGTCCGGAGGGGCCCGTTCCTCGAGTCCCACATCTGGGCGCCACCCACCCCAGACCTGCCAGGGCTAAGTTATTCGGGGGGTCGTCGAGGAGGGCCTGGTCCTGTGGAAAGATGGGCTAGAGAAAAGAACGGAGTCCAAGCAAACAGGTGCTTGTCAAGGACTAACTTTACTATGCCAGCTAGGCTTTTTTAAAGAGGTACAGAATGAGAAAGTAGGGTGGGTGGAAAGTTACAGAATCTTCTCAGCCAGGGGCCTGGAACATCTTGCAGTTTAGGAAGGTTGTTCTGAGAAGTCATGGCTCCGTGCACACATCTCTGCAACTGCCAAGCAGGACGCTTACCACAGGTGAGGGAACGGTCAAGTCAGTGAGTTCCCACGGATGGCTCCTAACACTGGTTTGCTGTTCAAATATTGCTTAAATTTAGTTTTGCTGTTGAATATTTTGTTTCCTCCATCTATGTTGATTGAAAGCTTTGCTGGGTATAGTAGTCTAGGTTGGCATCTGTGGTCCCTTAGAGCCTCCATTATATCTTCCCAGTCCTCTGGCTTTCATAGTTTCTGATGAGAAGTCCGGTGTGATTCTGATAGGTCTACCTTTATATGTTACTTGGCCTTTTTTCCTTGCTGCTTTTAGTATCTTTTCTTTGTTCTCTAAATTAAGTGTTTTGACTATGATATGGTGTGAGGAGTTTCTTTTCTGGTCTAGTCTATTTGGTGTACTGTAGGCCTCTTGTATGTTTGTGGACATCTCTTTCTTTAGTTTGGGAAAATTTTCTTCTATGATTATCTTGAAAATATTTTCTGGACCTCGTAGCCTGGAATCCTCTTCTTCATCAATTCCTATTATTCTTAGATTTTGCCTTTTCATGGAGTCTTTGATGTCTTGGATGTTTTGTGTTTGGGATTTTCCGATTTTACTTTTTTCTTTGAGAGAAGTATCAATTTCTGCGAGTATATCTTCACCACCCAAGATTCTTTCTTCCATCTCTTGTATTCTATTAGTGATGCTTACCTTTGTTGTTCCTTCTCTTTTCTGTAAGTTTTCCAGTTCCAGGTTTTTCTCAGCTTGTGGTTTCTTTATTGATTCTAATTCTGTTTTCATGCCTTGCAACATTTCCTTCACCTGTTTGAATATGGATTCCTGTGTCTCCAAGATGGTCTGTATTTTTTTGTTTGTTTCTTAATGCCACTACTTCTGCCTCCATTTGTTTGGCTATATTTGCCTGTGTTTCTTTAAGAGCTTTGTTCACTTCCTTTTTCTTTGTTTCCATTTGGGAGGCTAAATCTTTGAGAGATTTTTTTTGTTTCCTCTCTGTTTGAATCTCTATGGCTATTTCTCTGAGAGATTTGTTGGTTTCCTCTTTATGTGCCTCAAATAACCAGATAATCATAGCTTTAAAATAATTTTCTTGTGTATCTGATGAGTTGGAGTATCCAATAATTTTGGGGGTTTCTGGTGAAGCCATGATATCTTGATTTATGTTGGTTGTGTTTTTTCACCGATCCTTGGCCATTTGGTTATCTGTAGTGTTCACTGTTCCTGGATTCTGCAAATCAGACTGGTCTCTCTCTGGTGTCTGGAGAATTCTTCAGGAAAATGGGGGAGGTCCAGTGGTTTCAGTGTGTGCATTGGTGATTCAGGTATACCTGTAGGAAGAAAGATCACAGGCAGAGAAGAGCAAAAACGGGGTAGCGTGTGATTGGGTGTGTGCTTGTAGGTATGTCCTAAGGGAAGGGTGTTGGAGAATAAAGAGGCCTTCAGTGTGTGAGAGGGGTGCCTTGCAGACACTGAAGGTGTTGCAGGTGCTTAAGGAATCTCAAGCACTGTTGAAGATTGGTGGTGCGTATTGTTTTTACAGGTCTGCTAGGCTTTGGTGGCTATTAAGGTGGCTATCTGCCACTGAGGGGTTGGATGGCCCATACAATCACTGGCTGGGCAGCCCTGTGTAGTCAGTACTGCCACTTGCAGACTTGGGATCTGGGAAGGGTTGTACTGTGGATCTGAATCTCTGTGGCTGGCACTCTTTGGGCGTGCAGTCTAGTGGGTTGGAGTTTCCGGCAGTGCCTGTTTTCTGGCAGGGTCCGGTGGTGGTGGTGGTGGTGGTGGTGGTGGTGGTGGTGGTGGAGTGAGCTCTGAGGGTCTGGAGCTCTGCAAGAGGGCACTAGGTGGGACGTGGGCTCCTCATACGTGTGTTCTGAGGGTTGTTGTTCAGCTGGCGGTTATAGCTCTTCACTAAGGCTGAGGGGCCTGAAGCCCTGCCTCTGCTGTCTTGGGCCCCAGGCATTGAGCTTTGTGGATTTGGGATCCAGGAAGGATTGTATTGTGGGACTGAGTCTCTGTGGTTGGAAATCTGTGGTTGGGCCTGCGCTCTGGTGCTGGCAATGGGTGTACTCCTCCAGTTTTCCAGAGTGGGTGTGCTCAGGCAGGGAAGGTTTTCCGGGTGTGTGTGCGCGCTCTGGCCGCGAGGATTTCCAGAGAGACGTGAGCTCTGCTGCGCTTCTTGTGGCGGGATCTCCTTTGTGGAATGCCCGGGGGTGGAGTGGGGAGGTGGAGCACTCCATGGGTCCGGAGCTCAGCAAGAGGGAACTAGGCGGGGCCTGGGGTATAGGCTCCTTGGGCATGTGTCTGAGGGGTGGTGTTAAGTGAGCAGTTACAGCTGTCAGCTGCAGTAAGGGGCCTGGAGCACTGTCTCTGCTGTCTTAGTTCCCAGGCTGTGAGCTTTGTGCTCAGGTGCCTGTGGATGTGTGCAGGCTTCCCCACCTGGGAGGCCCGGACAAGGAAAGCACCCTACTTTGTTCCCAGAGAAGTCCGTGCCAGATATAAATCTACAAGCACTTCACGCTTCTGTTGTGTCCCCTCTCCTTTAGAAAACCCAAAGGTCCAAATTCTAGTTTCGATTGTCTCTCCACTCACAAATTTCAGAGATTCATGTTCTCTGCCTCTCCAAAACAGTGCGCTCTGCTCTCCGCCATCTTGGAATTCCTGACTGTTTTTTTTTTTTTTTTTTAACACATTATTGTACACAAAAGAAATGAAAGAAATTTAAAAACACACATCAAGTTTCATAAGAAATATTAATGTGACAATGAAAAGAACTATCTTCTACTAGTTATGAATTTGAATACTAACAAGGATAAAAAAATGAGAGGAAAGAACCATCATCTATTGTCAAAGATGAGAGATAAATCAATGATGAAAGAGGATATGAGGAACTAGGAGAAAGGAGGTAGACTAAACAAGTTCATTTCTTTCATATATATAATGATGCTTGTATGTTATAAAGGAATTGTGTAGGATTTAAATTACCACAAATTAAGTGGGATATTAATGATAAGAGGACAGCATAATGATTACAAAACTGTTTTGTTGATGAGACGACTGATATCCTTTATCTAGGGCTGAATATATGCAAGGTGCACCATGTGTCTTCTGTGCAACACAAAAAGCACACCCTTCTGTCTTCAGCTTCCGTTTGTTTTACATGAAGGTGAGTAGCATCCTTTGCCTCTCATTCAGTTTCTTTTTTTTTTTTACTTATTTATTTTAATTTTTTTTATTAATTATGCTTTACTCAATTTGTATCCCCCCATAAGCCCTTCCCTCCTCCCCTCCCGGTCCCACTCTCCCTCCCCCTTCTTCACTCATGCCCCTCCCTCCCCAAGTCCACTGATAGGGGAGGTCTGCTCCTTCCTTCTGATCTTAGTCTATCAGGTCTCATCAGGAGTGACTGCATTGTCATCTTCTGTGGCCTGGTAAGGCTGCTCTTCCCTCAGGGGGAGGTGATCAAGGAGCAGACCAATCAGATTTTGTCAGAGATGGCTCAGAGGTTTAGAGCACTGGCTGCTCTTCCAGAGGTCATGAATTCAATTCCCAGCAACCACATGGTGGCTCACAACCATCTGAAATGAAATCTGGCTCACTCTTCTGGTGTGCAGGTGTACATGCAAACACACATTGTATACAGACAGTTTCTTTTAAAGCATGACATAGATCTTAGGGGGAAAAAAAGAAAAAAATATCTTTAGTTTCTCCTTATACTGTGTGCCAAAGCATTTGTGTTCATTGTTAAAGGAAGGTCCTCTGCTCAATTTTTTAAATGGATGTTCAAGTTTTTTTGGTTTTCTCAGAATATAAAATTCTTTAGTTATCTAGACGTTGTCTCTGGCAATTTTAACTCGATCTTGACTCCTCTTTGCCATGAGTTAAGTTGCTGCAACTGTTGGTGACCAATCCTGGTGTCCTTGAAACCTTCACTTTCAATCTCTTAAGTGTCAATGAAATGCTTCTAATGTTACTTTCCTACACGGGGTCACAATACAGTTGTCACTTACCTGAGTGACACATTTAAAATTGATTATACTATGTTTGCAAAAATCGCATGTTTTGATTTATAAAATGTGAAAATTACTGTAACTTCTCCTTAACACTCCTTTTAATTAGAAACATATTTCTTAAAATAAAGTTAAAACATTTTACTTGTTCAATGGAATAAAGTAGGCACAGAGTGTTCACTAATTTCTTCTGAACCAACTTGTAGCCCACAGATTCTGAGGCATTTAAAAGTTGACTCTGGATCCACATTCTTACTACCTATAATTTAAAATTACACTATATTTTTATCCTAACAGCTGGTGCTTCCCAGAGGTTCATTTCAATTAGCCTCTTTCAGTGAGACTGATTAATTACTTTGTGTTTTATGGTACTTATTCTGACCTCTTAATTTTTTTATTTTATTTATTTTTTATATTTATATTTTTTATTACTATCATTTATTACAATTTATTCAATTTGTATTATGGCTGTGTCTTCCTCCCTAGTCTCCTCCCATTCCTAACCCTCCCTCCCTGTTCTCCCCTATGCCCTGCCCCTAGTCCACTATTATGGGAGGTCCTCCTCCCCTTCCATCTGACCCTAGACTATGGGGACTGGCTGCATTGTCTTCCTCTGTGGCCTGGAACAGCTGCATTCCCCTAGGGGGAGGTGATCAAAGAACCAGCCACTGAGTTCATGCCTCAGACTGCCCATGCTCCCCTTAATAAGGTATTCCCTCAGAGGCTGAGCTGTCATGATCTACATCTGGGCAAAGTGTTCTAAATTAGCTCCATGCATGGTCCTTGATTGAAGTATTGGTCTTTGCAAAGACCCCTAGGCCAAGATTTTTTTGGTTCTGTGGGTTTCCTTGGGTTTCCTTGTGGAGCTCCTGTCTCTTCCAGGTCTTTCTATCTCCACCTTCTTTCATAAGATTCCCTGAACTGTGTCCACAGTTTGGCTATAAGTCTCAGCATCTGCTTTGATACCTTTCTGGGTAGAGTCTTTCAGAAACCCTGTGTGGTAGGCTCCTGTCCTATTTGCTGTTCTCACCTGCTTCTGATGTCTGTTTCTTTTGCTTTCTGAGTAAGGATTAACCATCTTACCTAGGGTCCTCCTTCATGTTTGGCTTTTTTAGGGCTATAGCTTTTAGTATATGTATCCTATATTATATTCTAATATCCACTTATAAGTGACTATATGTCATGTGTGTCTTTCTACTTCTGGGTCACCTCACTCAGGATAATCTTCTCTAGTTCTCACCATTTGCCTGCAAGTTTCATGATATCCTTGTTTTTAATTGCTTAGTAGTATTCCATTGTGTAAATGTACCACAATTTCTGTATCTATTCCTTCGTTGAGAGACATCTGGGTTGTTTTGAGATTCTGGTTATTACAAATAAAGTTGTTGTTAATATGGTTGCACAAATGTCCTGTATACTTGCTCATATTTCGGATATAGGCCTAGGAATGGTAAAGCTGGATTTTGAGGTAAAACTATTCCTTATTTTCTGGGAAAGCATCAGATTGATTTCCAAAGTGATTGTACCAGTTTAAATTTTCACTAGCAATGGAGGAGGGTTCCCCTTTCTCCATATCCTCTCCAGCATGTGTTTTTACTTAAATTTTTTATCTTAACCATTCTGGTGGGTGTAACCTGAAATCTCAGGGTCATTTTAATTTGCATTTTCCTGATGACTAAGGACACTGAGCATTTCTTTAAGTGTTTCTCTGCCATTAGATATTCCTTTATTGAGAATTTTCTTATATTTATGGTTGTGAGCCTAGCCTTTAACGGCTGAGCCATCTCTCCAGCCCAGAGTATTTTCTGTTTATCTCTGTACCCCAGTTTTTGTTTTCTTAATTTTTATTTTTTTCATATTAACTACAATTTATTCACTTTGTATTCCAGCTGTAGCCCACTCCCTCATTTTCTTTCAATTCTATCCTCCCTCCCTCATCTTCTCCCATTCTTCTCTCCAAGTCCACTGATAGGGGAGGTCCTTTACCCCCTCCATCTTGCCCTAGCCTATCAGATCTCATCAGTACTGTCTGCATTGTTTTCCTTTGTGCCCTGGTAAGGCGGCTCCCCCATCAGGAGGAAGTGATAAAAAAGCCAGCCACTGAATGGATGTCAGAGACAGTCCTTGTTCCCCTTACTAGGGATCCACTTGGAAACTGAGCTGCCAAGGGCAACATCTGTGCTCAGGTTCTAGGTTCTCTTTATGCATGGTCCTTAGTTGGAATATCAGTCTCAGAAAAGACCCCTGGGCCCAGATTTCTTTGTTCTGTTGCTCTCCTCTTGGATCTCCTGTCCCTCTAGTCTTTCTATCTCCCCCTTCTTTCATAAGATTCCCTGCATTCTGCCCAAAGTTTGGCTATGAGTCTCAGCATCTGTTTTGATACCCTGCTGTGTAGAGTCTTTCAGAAACCCTCTGTGATAGGCTCCTGTTCTGTTCCCTGATTTCTTCCTTTTCCTATATCTCTTCCTTTTGCCTTTCTGAATAAGGATTGATCATCTTACCCAGGGTCCTCCTTCTTGCTTAGGTTCTTTAAGTGTACAGATTTTAGTATGTTTATCCTATATTATATGTCTAATATCCAGTTATAAGTGGGTATATATTATGTGTATCTTTTTGCTTCTGGGATACCTCAATCAGGGTCTATACCTCATTTTTAATTGATTTGTCATTGTTTAACTGTTTGAGTTCTTTATATATTCCAGGTATTCTTCTATGTCAGATATAGAGTTAGAGAAGATCCTTTTTCAAATTTTATGCTGTCAGTTTGTTCCGATGACAGTGTTCTTTACTTTACAGAAGCTTTTCAGTTTCATGACATCCCATTTATTGATGGTTGATCTTAGAGCAAGTGTTATGGTGTTCTATTCAGGAAGTTGTCTCCTGTGCCAATGAGTTCGTGTCTCTTCCTCATTTTTCTTTGAACAGGTTTAGTATATCTGGTTTTATGTTGAGGTCTTTGATTCACTTGGACTTTCCTGTTGTACAGGGTGATAAGTATGGATCTATTTGCATTTTTCTACATGTAAACATCCAGTTAGACCAGCACCATTTTAATTTTTCTCTTCAAAAGAGAGAAGGTAGCAGGAGGGAATGTACTTTCTTGTATGCCAGTGTGCAGGAAGCTTCCACAAGACACTTCCCAGTTCAAGGCCAAGTCCTCAACAAAGACAGACCCTTTCTCAAAAAGCCAACAAAATAACCAGTCAGTAACGGATTGAGAAATAAATGAAGAGGGACAAAAGCCACATAGAGTAATACTGATTAAATCAAATGCTATAAAACAAAATAAAAGTACATTATGAAGAAGTTGAAAAGGGGAACTTTTTAAAAAAAATTAATTATTTTCAAGGTTTCTTTTGTCATCTTGATAACATGAAATCCAGATCCTAGTTTTTATTCTGACAAAACTGGTCAAAAATATTTTCATTCTTTATCTTGGATCGATAAATGACCTATTTATTGGGCTGAAAGACTCTTTCTTCTAATATTGTAGGTCAAATTAATGACCTAAGACGGTTCATAATATTTCAAAATAAGATCAATTAAAGACATAATTATCAAGTGCTTAAACTACCATTAATAATAATTAAATAAACATTTACAAAAAAGTTTCATTGATTAAAACAATATTTAGGCAACAATTATTTTCATTATCCCAGTATTGCAAACAAGTATATAGAGGTTCAGACTGAGGTATTTGTATCATATTTGACCCAAACAAAAAATAACTTTAGATTCTGAAAGGGTGAAGGTACTAACTTAATATATTTTTTCAATTTTGATATCATTGTTTGAGACTCATTTTAGGACCTCAGTATGATAGATAAATGTTGTCCCACCGATCTTTTAATTATTATTTCAAGACAGTCTCCCAGTAAATAACACAAGCTGAACTTGAGCTTGTCCTATGGTCCCTGTAAGACTTGAACTATATGATCCCCTACCTCAATGCCCTGCATACATAATATCATAGGTTTCTTAGGCCTGCACCACAGAACCTTGAACCTGTTTTCTGTGTTCGTATCTGTTATCTGAGATTTGCCTAGTGTTCATTGGTTTGAGAAAACAAGATGCAGATAATCATTGGTACAGTTAACACTTCAGGGAATTCACTATATTCAATGTTACGTTTTATAAAGAAACACCACTGCTATATAACTAAGTAGGATACTTCACTATCTAGTTTAATATCAAAAATTATAATATAGTCAACTTTTGTGCACACTTTTTAAAAATATGTTAATGACAAAATACTTGAATGTTTATAAATACATTCTAATTTATAAGTATGGACATGTGGAGAGCTTACAGAGAATTTTTTTTGCCTAATTCTATTGGATTTTATTTAAATATACATTTTTTATCAAAACAATAAATGTAATGTCTTTGTTGTTCATACTAGCATTTTACATGTAGTTACTTTTTCATAGTGTTTAGAGTAAAGTAGATATTTTCCAAGACAGTTGTTTATTTTTGTCAATTTGGACAATCAACATGCACAGCAAAAAAAAAAAAAAAAAATTTCTTACATTCTCTTACTGCCATTATAGTCACAAATCCTCTTTGACTGTAAAAGCAACTGCCTCGAGAGATCTAAGTATGACTTCCAATTCACACAGGGTAAACTTCTTATCACTTGATAACTACCATTATTGAAGCCATAAGAACCCACTCCAAAATCTTCTATTGACAACAAGTTAATGATCATGATACTGTACTTTCTTTTTTTTGTAACCATTTATTATTATTTTTTTAATTTTTTATATAAATTACAGTTGCAGCCCCCTCTCTCATTTTCTCCCAATCCTCCCTTCCCTCCCTCATCTCCTCCCTTCCCCTTTCTAAGTCCACTGCTAGAGGAGGTCTTCCTCCCCTTCTGTCTGACCCTAGCTTATCAGGTCTCAGAAGGACTGTCTGCAATGATATCATACTTTCAAGTTTAACGCAGCAGTACTCACGTTGAATGCTACATCTCATCAATAAAGAAACATCAATAATATCAACAGAATTGAGACGTGGGTTTTCTTTGTTTGTTTGTTTGTTTGTTTGTTTGTTTTCAATAAATGCTGAAAGCAGTTTCCTGGCCCTCAACTCCTCCTGGTACTCCCCTACAACCCATCCAGTATCCATCCCCAAACACCACACAAACAGAAAAAAAAAAAAGCATGAAAATATAAACAAATGAAAGCACACAAGAAAACTGGATTACATTGTATATTGGCCAACTATCCCTGAACATGAGGCCTCCCCTGGAGTAGTTAATATACACAATGTCACTTCTTCAGGGAAAACTGATTTTCAGCCTCTCAGGAGGTATAAATGTCAGTTACTTTTTTTTTTGTCAGTTACTTTTTTAAAGATTTATTTTACTGTGGTTGGAGAGATGACTTAGAGTTTGAGAGTATGTCTTCTCTCGCAAAAGGCCTCAATGGGCACTAGCACACACACGCATGTAAATAAGAATAGAACAGTTATTTTCTAATTATTAATTTATGTTATTTTTAATGATGTGAATATAGGTTTCAGCAAGTGAGTCTGTGCATTAGTGAATGCCGACGCTAACAAAGTGTGAAGAGGGTATCTGATTTTCTGGAGCTATAGGTGACTGTGAGGTACCTCACATGAGTGCTGTATGTACTCAGTATACTGTAGTGTTCACCTCCTATGTACGCATTCATTTGTGGGTTATATAGATGTTTAATTTCTAGGTAAAACTACTGACATGGAAGAAGTTTTCAAGAGTGATAACCAAAATGAAACTGTTAAAAGTCTAGCATATAAGTAATTTTGAGATAGCCTGGGCCATCACAACAGAGGACGTAACTGCACATTTGATATGGCTGCCTGAAGTTCAGAAGGGTGAGGATGTACTTGTTATTGTATAATAGAATCACATAATCTGTATCCTTGAAAAACATGGTTGTGATATTGAAAAAATCTAAACAAGTGTGTGACATTATACGACATGTTTTTAAGGGAAACTTTGTGATTATTGGAGAATTAACTACAGAATCTAAGAGAAATTAGAAATACACACATTAATTCTTGTTGATTAAAATCATTAAAAGAAAGATATGGTACCTATGGAACGTTTCTCATAACTGCAAGGTGTTTCAGGATGACTCCTCACAAAAGCATACAAATAATCTAAGTTTCATAAGATTTCAGATTGTTGTAATGAAAGTAATATTTCTGAGATTAATGGTAAAGGTTATCCATCAAATTTAATAACAGTTGTTAAAATAAATATTAAGGGACATGCTGACAACTTAGGTAAGCAATATAAGAAACAATATATTTTATTTAGTAAATATACTGGAATTTCTCTCGTTTCAAGTAAGAATATTTAGATAGTAAGTCTTATCTTATTTGTCATTTTAATTGCTAAACAAATAAAACGATAACAATTTTGAGTATCTCCTAGTGCCATTCAAATAATGTTTATGAAAATGTACAGTTATTTAAATATGTCTTTTTATATCAGAAACTTTACACACAAAATATGAATGAAAGAAAATGAATATATTCACAATACTAATTTACATATTTATCACTAGGAATGAACACAGTCCTCTTTCCTTCAAGCAAAAGTTGATATTTCCCATGGCCCTCATCCCTATGCTCACAAACACTTTTGAGCATGACCAGAAGTTATTTCTAGCTATAACTACAGGATTTAATTAAACTTTGTGCATAAACACATATTCATGGATTTAAGCTTCACTTTCAGACAGTTTTGTTGATGTTTGAAATATACAGATACATAAAATGGAGGTAACTTTGTTTCATGGCATTTAATGGTATGTTTCATGTAACATAAGACAATGTTAGGTTATATAAAACAGCAAAATTGAAAATATGGCCCATTTTAAAGTTTTTTTTTTAAACTGTAAACATCACCAGATTCTATTTCAATTAGAACCAAAGGTAATTTAAAACTTATGATGCTGTCCAAATGTATAGGAATTAATATAAATTAAAGTCCTGCAAAAATTATTCTACTCAGTATATCTGCACAGTGTAGTGGATGGACCATTCCTTTTGGATAAGGTAGATTTGAATTTGTAGTTGTGATTTTTTTACATAGTAACTATGTAGATATATACCATCATTTAAGATCTAATTATTAATATCTGTGCTCATAGAAAATAGGATGAGAAAAAGAAGAGCAGAAAAAAGAGGATGGCAAGGAGAGAAGAAGAGATATTCGATGTATTGTATTCACAAAAGCAATAGCATCGAGAGAACTGTAGGGCTATTTAGTCAGGGTTAAAAATTATTCTCCTTTTTAGCAAGAGTCCTCCCTCTTGAATAGTTTCTTTAGGTGTTCAGATTTTAGGAGGTTTATCCTATATTATATGTCTATATGAATGAGTATATACCGTGTGCATCTTTCTGCTCCTGGGATACCTCACTCAGGATGATCTTTTCCAGATCCCACCATTTACCTGCAAATTTCATGATTTCCTTGTTTTTTTTTTTTTTTATTGCTGAGTAATATTCCATTGTGTAGATATACCACAATTTGTGCATCCATTCCTCCACTGAAGGACATGTGGGCTGTTTCCAGCTTCTGGCTATTACAAATAAAGCTGCTACAAACATGGTTGAGCAAATGTCCTTATTGTGTACTTGAGCCTCTTTTAGGTATATGCTTCGGAGTGGTATAGCTGGACCTTGAGGAAGCACTTTTCCTAGTTGTCTGAGAAAGCGCCAGATTGCTTTCCAGAGTGTTTGTACAAGTTTACATTCCTGCCAGCAGTGGAGGAGGGTTCCCCTTTCTCCACAACCTCTCCAGCAAATGCTCAATTCCTATCCAGAAAGGCAAAGAGGCTGGACATCAGAAGAAGGAGAAAAGAGGGAACAAGTCAGGAGCCTGACACAGAGGACCTCTGAAAAGCTCTGCCCTGCAGACTATCAATGTAGATACTGAGACTTATGGGCAACCTTTGGGCAGAGTGCAGGGAATCTAATGAAAGAAGTGCGAAACAGTAAGATCTGGAGAGGACAGGAACTCCACAAGGAAAACAACACAACCAAAAATTCTGAGCACAGGGGTCTTTCCTGAGACTGATATTCCAACCAAGGACTATGCATGGAGATAAACTAAGACCCCTGCACAGATATAGCCCATGGCAGTTCAGTATCCAAGTGGGTTCCATTGTAATAGGAACAGGGACTGTCTCTGACATGAACTGATTGGCCTGCTCTTTAATTACCTCCCCCTGAGGGAGAAGCAGCATTACCAGGCCACAGAAGAAGACAAAACAGCCACTCCTGATGAGACCTAATTGATTAGGATCAGAAGGATGGAAAAAAAAGTCCTCCCCTATTAGTAGACTTGGGGAGGGGCATGCATGCAGAGGGTGGAGGAAGGGAGGGATTGGGACAGGAGGAGGGAGAGAACCACAGGGGGAATACAAAGTGAATAAAGTGTAATTAATAAAGAAAAAAATTATACTCCTTAGTACTCTGTGACTTTCAGTTTTCAGTGATAGTTCTCAGGGCCATGTTTAATACATTTGACTTCCAAATAAAAGGTTTATCATTTAACAACTCAGTAGTAATTTATGGCATCATCTAAATTCAAACACTTATGTAGAGTATTCAGAAGCATCTTTTCAAAGCAAATATTTTTGTAAGGCAGGAAGGTCCAGTACAAGCAGATACTATGAACTGGAGAGATAGCTTAGCAGTTATGAAGTATCCTATTACCATTTCTGAACACTTAGCGTTCATTTTCTAACAGCCACATAGGGTAGCTCACAATCATCTGAAACACTATTACCAAAGGATCAGGTGTGTCTTCTGGGCTTGGTGAGGACCCCACATACATACATATATACATATATATATATATACATATATATATACATATACATATATACATATATATATGCATGTGTGTATCATAAATAAATTACATACTACACATGTATATGCATATACATCTTATACATATATAGATATAGAGAGAAATGCAAATAAATCATAAAAGTATAAAAAGGGAAAACAATAAATTTATATACTTGTACATGTCTGAAATGAAATAATTCTATGAAAATATTAGTGTGTTCCTATAAAACAATATGTTTGATTTCCTGTGGTAAATGCTAGTTTTATTTGGATTTTAACAGGAGATAATTATGGGCTAGGCTACTATGTCTTATAATTAGAGCTTTTGACATGTATAAGATACAAGTTTTCTTTAAGTTATTTCAAGCTTAAATAGCCATAGTTAATTGATGAGATAGTGTTTTTATACCAACGAAGAATGTTTTTATATCACATTGTATGTGTGCCTGAAAAAACATAAGCAAAATTAATTTCAGTACCAAAACTTATATCCTTTCTTTTCATAAGATATCTATCATAATAGATAAAAATAATTCTTATGGATAACAAAGATATTGGTTTCTTGTTTTTCACATCTCAAAATCCTGTCTTTAAATACAAGAAACCAGAAAGATTTTTATTTCTTCCCCACATTTATCATGTACATTGTCAATTTTTATAATCATATAAAACTTGTATCTACATATGAGTTCATATACCTATATACCTCCAGGAATACATCCTGCTTTTTTAAAAATAGTTTTCTTTAGTGATGAAATTAATTACTGTGACACAATCAGTCTCATTCTCTACTTGAAAGCTGCTTCTCTAAGTTACAAACCAAAGATAGGCTTCCTCAAAGAATTATGCTCACATGATGTTCCTTGTGTTCATGCTAAAATTTGTCCTAACAAGGCCATGTAATATGACCTTATTTATAGCGAGTTTAGCTTATTCAAACATGCATGTTCTTATAAGGAAGCAATTAGGTCTCAGCAACTCCTAGCAGTCAAAATTTAGCTAACTCCATGTTCTTAGATCCTATCCATATAAGGCAATTATTTTGCCACATGAGAAATACAGATTTGACTCTACTCAGTCAAGTTGGTTCTGCATTTAAATTCCTTTTTAAGTAGCAAACTGCATATATGAGCCAGTCTTCTTCTGTGGTGCTTGCCAATTTTCAATTCCATTTCTTGTTTGAGTAAACTTTGATAAATTTAACTAGTCTTTGGGTTTTGTTTCTTTGTGCAGTAAAACTTCATAATATACATTCAACTACTACATGGCATAGAAAGTTTGAATCATAATGACATGCAGATAACAGAGAGCCTTGGGATATTTACGAATAGAAACCTGTCACTTTGAGAAAAAGATTGCTCTGATGATTGAAGACAAATAGAACAAAGATGATAAAACCTAGAAGAGATTTTATTCATGTTTATTTGTCTGGGAACTTTATCTCTTTTTCTAGTATTCTAAGGGTCCATAAAACACATTACCTTTCCATAAGTATAGTTATGCAATCCTCAATTAACATCCTTTCTTAAAAATACATGACTAAAAAGAAAACAAAGTGCTGACTCTACTTGCATGAAAAATCCTATGAATGGTTTATTTTTATTACTATGATTATATTTAAAATATTTATACTGAGCACTGATAACTTTGTCTTACACAAGCCTTGACAATGCTATCAAAGAGAACTAACCGTCTTGTACTTTACCGGGTTATAAAGGCTATTTCATTGGCCTAATGGTTAATTTCTGTGTTTTTCTTTTCCATCATTTATTTTGAGAACGCCTCTATAGTTGAGATTTACCTTGAATTCTCTATGTAGCCAAGGATGACTTTGAATTTGTAATTCTTTATGTAATGGTCTTATCTATCTATCTATCTATCTATCTATCTATCTATCTATCTATCTATCTATCTATCTATCTATCACAATTTATTTCCTTTGTATCCTGGCTGTAGCTGCACCCCTTGTCTCCTCCCAGTCCCACCTACCCTCCTTCTTCTCTCCCTATGCCCCTCCCCTAGTCTACTGAGAGAGGAGGTCTTCCTCCCCTTTTATCTGACCCTAGCTTATCAGGTCTCATCAGAACTGGCTGCATTGTCCTCCTGTGTGGCCTGGCAATGCTGCTCCCCTATCAGGGAGAGGTGATCAAAGAGCCAGTCACTGAGTTCATGTCAGAGACAGTCCCTGTTCCCCTTACTAGGGTACCCACATGGAGACTGAGCAGCAGGTTTCATCTGAGCAGGGTTCTAAGTCCTCTCCATGCATGGTCCTTGCTTGAACTATCAGTCTCTGCAGGGCCCCTGGGCACAGGTGATTTTTTTTTCTCTCTACTCAGACCTGGGATTAGAGGTGTGCACAAAGATACTCAATTTATGTGGTGCTAACGATTGAACTCTGGACCTCATGCATGCTAGGCAAGGGTTCTACCTAGACCCTGATAGATATTTTTTCTACATTTCATTTATATTGTTTAAATTATTTTTGAGAATTTCATATGTGTATACAATGAAATATGACTCTATCCACCTCATCCCCTCTGCAAATATCCTTATTTTCTCTTAAAATATCCATTCCAAATTTCATCTAGCTTCATGTTCTTCTCTTGTTTTATATGTCTTTTATCAACCCAGTGAATCTAATTATCAGTCTTATAAATATGCAGGTATGGGACCATCCACTAGGGCCTGGGCAAGCTACAAGTATAATACATTCAAATAATTATCATAGTTCTAAAAATCTATTAACCTGCTGATAAATACTGGCTGACTATATAACTTCACTTTTGTGAATAGTATTTAAATATACATATAAGTGCAATGACCTTTATGTCATGTTGATTTAGAGACCTTATTCATAAAAAAGATTATTTAGCTGGATCATGTTGTAGTTACATATTTTTGGTTTTTAGTTTTGAAATTACAATTTAGTTACACTTCTCCCTTTTCTTCCATTCCTCAAAACTCTCCCATAGAACTTGGTCCACTCTCTTTCAAATCAATGTCATCTTTTTTGTCTAATTGTTATAAACACACGCATATATGTTTATCTTTGTAGAGGAATGTTAATTGTTATTACAGCAACATAAATACTCTGGCTGGAACACAAACATGCCCTAAATATGCACATTTAATCCCAATCAATGAAGGTAAAGTAGGCTTGTAGATGGGAGCACCCATGCTTAAAAGTCATGTTAGATTGAGGGGCAGACAAAATGACTAAACAGAGAAAGATTTGACAGAATGAGAGATAGGATAAGACCCACTCTCAAGAGAAGAGGAGGAAAAGAGTGGCTATTTGAGAGGGCAGCTCAGAGAGAGAGAAGAAAGAGTCACTTTAACCAGAAGGGTTTTACAGAAACAAGTTGTAGAGAGAACAACTACATACTGGTAAAGACAGAACAAGCCAAAGAACGAGAATGAGCCACAAGATTAGAGCAGTTTGATAGAAAGAGTCTAAGGTCAAGCCAAGTAATTTTTTTAAAATTTTTATTTTTTTAATATTAGTTACAGTTTGTTAATTTTGTATCCCTGCTGTATCCCACTCCCTCTTTCCCTCCCAATCACACCCTCCCACTCTCATCTCCTCCCTGCCCCTTTCCAAGTCCATTGATTTGGGAGAACCTATTCCCCTTAAATCTGATACTGGTTTATCAAGTGTCTTCAGGACTGGCTGCAAAGTCCTCCTCTGTGGCTTAGCAAGGCTGCTCCTGCTGGCAGGGGGGGGGTGTCAAAGGGCCCACCATCTAGTTCATGTCAGTTCCTGTTCCCCTTATTAGGGTACCCACTTGGATACAGAGCTACCAAGGGCTACATCTGAGCAGGGGCTCTAGGTTGCATCCATACATGGTCCTTGTTTGGATAAACAGTCTCATAAAAGACCCCTGTGCCCAGATATATTTGGTCCTTGTGGAACTTCTGTCCTCTCCAGGTCGTATTAACTCCCCTCCCCCCCTTTTGATTCCCTGCATTCTGCCAGAGGTTTGGTTATGAGTCTTAATATCTGCTTTGATACACTGCTAGGTAGTCTTTCAGAGGTCCTCTGTGGTAGATTCCTGTCCTGTTACTTGTTTGCTCCTACATCCAATGTCCATCCCGTTTGTTTTTCGAAGTGAGGATTGATCATCATACCCTGGGTCCTCTTTCTCATTTATTTTCTTTAATTGGATAGATTTCAGTATATTTATCCTATCTAATAGGTCTATATAAGTGAGTATATACCATGTGTGTCTTTCTGCTTTTGGGATACCTCACTCAGGATGATCATTTCTAGGTCCCACCATTTGCCTGAAAATTTCATGATTTTCTTCTTTATAATTTCTGAGTAGTATTCCATTGTGTAAAAGTAGCACAATTTCTGTATCCATTCCTCAGCTGAGGGACATCTGGGTTGTTTCCAGGTTCTGGCGATTACAACTAAAACTTCTACAAACTAAAACAGCAATGGAGGAGGGTTCCCCTTTTTCCACAACCTCTCCAGCATGTGTTGTCACTTGAGTTTTTTATCTTAGCCAGTCTAGTGGATGCATTTCTCTGATGGCTAAGGACATTGAGCATTTCTTTAAGTATTTCTCTGCCAATCTGTATTCCTCTACTGAGAATTCTCTGTTTAGTTCTGTACCGCATTTTTTAATTGGATTGCTTGATTTGCTGCTTTTGAACTTCTTTATATCAGCTTCTGGATATCAGCCCTCTGTCAGATATAGGGTTGGTGAAGATCCTTTCCCGGTCTGTAGGCTTCATTTTGTTTTGATGACAGTGTCCTTTGTTTTACAGAAGTTTTTCCGCATCATGAGGTCTCATTTATCGATTGTTGCTCTTAGAGCCTGTGCTGTTGGTGTTCTGTTCAGGAAGTTGTCTCTTGTGGCAATGAGTTCCAATGTCGTACCCACTTTTTCTTCTAATTGATTTAGTGTATCTGGTTTTATGTTGATACCTTTGATCCACTTGGACTTTAGTTTTGAAGCCGAGTAATTTTGTAAGTAAATGAGAGAAGCCAGTGTGAATCAGTCAGCTTGGAAAAAGTTTAAGCCAGAACTGCTGAATTGAAAAGCTGAATTCAGAAAGAACTAGAAAGTGAGCTTATTTAGCAGATTTCTCTTTCCCTAACCTGTAGAGTACTCTCTTTCCCCAAAGAGACTAGAACACAGGGATGAAGATTCCAAGCCCACACCAGCTCAAACTCACTACATTCAATGAGCTGTTTAGATTTTGTTCTTGCCAATGGGACCTGGTATAGAGGAATATTAGTCCAGCAACATGGCTACTCTGTGTGGAACACAGACACATACTTAGTACACACCTTAGTTAGTTTCTAGTAGGAATCACCCATGTTAAAAGTGATGTCGAAACGTGTGTTAGAGAAAGTAACTAATCAGAGAAAGATTTGACAGAATAGGGTATGATAAACTCTCACAAAAAACAGAGAAGAAACAAAAGTGATGTAAGCTAGAGCAGGGCAGTGGTAAAGGGAGCAGGGAATAGTTTTACTGGGGCAGTTTGACATAACAATCTAGACACAGGTGAGGACAAAACAAGCCAGAGAATGAGAATGAGCCAGAAGTTTAGAACAGATTGGAAGCCAAGGTTAGAAACAGTTGGAAGCCAAGGAAAGCATTTCAGTCAGAAGCTGACAGAAGTCCCTGTGAATCAGTCAGCTTGGAGATGAGTTTAATCCAGAACAGCTGTGGTGAACCAGTCAGCTAGAGTTCAGAAACAGCTAGAAAGTATGAGCTCATTCAAGCCATAAATCTTAGAGGCCATAAATCTCAAAGAATCCCCAGCCTAGATTAGATTGTACAGGGGCCAGAAGCTTCCAGGACAAGGCTTAGATTAGGAAACTGGAGTAGTAATCCTCCAAAACATCAACCACATCAGGTGAATAAAATAAATTTTTATATCCTGGTGTCAGTTTTTATATGATAAGCGTCGGTAGCATCAGTTTGTTTGTTTTGTTTTTTTTTTTTTTTTAGAGATCTCCAAGAGAAATACTCAGCCAAATTTCTTTTATTTTTTATTTGGTTTATTTATTTTTAAATTTATTAAAATTTTATACAGTGCATATCCCAGTTGTGGTCTCCACTCTCATCACCTCCCGATTCCTACTTTCCCTCCATCTTTTCTTCCCATGTCCCTCTAAAAGCTCCCTGAAAGGCTGTGGTAGACGCCGTCCAGTTCCCTGTTTTTGCCCCTTTCCATTGTCTGACCCATTTGCCTTTCTGAATGGAGATTGATCATCTTACCCAGGATCTTTTTTCTTGCTTAGCTTCTTTAGGAGTATGGATTTTAGTATTTTTATTATATATTATATGTTTAATATCCACTTATAAGTGAGTATATATTATGTGTGTCTTTCTGCTTCTGGAATACCTCACTCACCTCACTCAGGATGATCTTTTCTAGTTCAATCCACTTGCCTGCAACTTTCATGATTTCCTTGTTTTTAATTGCTGAGTAGTATTCCATTGTATAAATGTACCATAATTTCTGAATTCATTCTTCTGTTGAGGGACAACTGGGTTGTTTCAAGATACTGGCTGTTATGAATAAAGCTGCTAGGAACATGGTTGAGCAAATGGCCTTGTTGTATATTGCTCATATTTTGGATATATGCCTAGGAGTGCTACAGCTGAATCTTGAGGTAGCACTATTCCTAATTGTCTAAAAAAGTGCCAGGTTGATTTCCAAAGTGGTTGTAAAAGTTTACATTCCCACTAGCAATGGAGTAAGGTTCCTCTTTTTCCACATCCTCTCCAGTATGTGTTGTCACTTGAGTTTTTTATCTTAGCCATTCTGATGGGTTTAAGGTGAAATCTCAGGGTTGTTTTGATTTACATTTTCCTGATGACTAAAGATGTTGAACATTCCTTTTTTATTTTTATATTAATTACAGTTTATTCACTTTGTATTCTAGCTGTAGCCCCCTCGCTCCTCCCCTCCCAATCCCACAGTCCCTCCCTCATCTATTCCTATGCCCCTCTCCAAGTGCCTGGAGATGGGATGACCTCCTCCCCTTCAATCTGACCCTAGCTTATCAGGTCTCCTCAGAACTGGCTGCATTGTCCTGGTCTGTGGCCTGGCAAGGCTGCTTCCCCATCCAGGGGAGGTGGTCAAAGAACTAACCACTGAGTTCATGTCTGAGACAGTCCTTGTTCCACTTATTAGGGTACCACTTGGAGACAGAGCTGTCATGGGTTACATCTGGGCAGGGGTTCTAGGTTATATCCATGAATAGTCCTTAGTTGGAGTAGAAGTCTTAGAAAAGACTCTTGTGCCCAGATATTTTGGTTCTGCTGCTCTCCTTGTGGAGCTCCTGTCCTTTCCAGGTCTTACTATTCCCCCCTACTTTCCTTAGATTCCCTGCACTCTTTCCAAAGTTTCTTTATGTGTCTCATTAACTGCTTTTATACAATGCTGTGTAGAGTCTTTCAGAGACCCTCTGTGGTAGGTTCCTATTCTGTTTCCTGTTTTCTCCTTCTTCCAATGTCCATTCCATTTGCCTTTCTGAGTAAGGATTGATCATCTTACCCAAGGTTCTCTTTCTAGCTCACCTTTTTTAGGTGTTCAGATTTTTGTAGGTTTATCCTATATTATATGTTTAGTATCCACTTATAAGTGAGTACATGCCATCTGTGTCTTTCTGTTTCTGGGATACCTCACTCAGAATGATCTTTTCTAGATCCCACCGTTTGCCTGCAAAATTCATGATTTCCTTGTTTTTAATTGTTGAATAGTATTCCATTGTGTAAAAGTACCATAATTTCTTTATCCATTCCTCCATTGAGGGACAACCACGTTGTTTCTAGGTTCTGGCAATTACGAATAAAGCTGCTACAAACATGACTGAACAAATGTCCTTTTTTTTTTTTTGTACTTAAGCTTAGTATGGATATATGCCTAGGAGTGGTATAGCTGGATCTTGAGGAAACAGTATTTCTAATCATCTGAGAAAGCACCCAATTGTTTTCTTTACGTTTTTCTCTGCCTTTCAAATTTCCTCTATTGAAAATTCTGTTTAGCTCTGTACCCCATTTTTTAATTGGACTACTTCATTTATTGCTGTTTAACTTTTTGAGTTATTTATATATTCTGGGTAATAGTCTTCTGTCAGATATAGGGTTGGTGAATATACTTTTCTCGTCTCTAGTCTGTTGTTTTGTTTTGATGACAATGTCCTTTGCTTTACAGAAGCTCTTCAGTTTCATGAGGTTACATTTATGATCTTACAGCCTGTGCTGTCGGTGTTCTGTTCAGGAATTTGCCTCGTGTGTCAATGAGTTCCAGGCTCCTCCACACTTTTTCTTCTAACAGGTTTCATGTGTCTGGTTTTATGTTGAGGTCTTTGATCCACTTGGACTTTAGTTTTGTGCAGGGTGATAAGTATGGATCTATTTTCATTTTTCTACTTGTAGACATCCAGTTAGTCCAGCATTATTTGTTGAATGCTGTCTTTTTTCCATTGTATGGTTTTGGCACCTTTGTCAAAAATCAAGTATCTGTAGGTGTGTGTGTTTTGTATCTGAAGTCATTTTTTTACAAGTAGTGTTAATGAATTCTGATTTTATTTATTATATTCCCATCTTAAAACTATAAAAACTTTGAAAATGAAGACTCTTAAATTCTTTAATTTTTGTGGAACCTCAGGTAAATATATAGTATTAGAACATGAGATAAATTAGAAAAAAATGTTTAGTCTGGATACAAGGATTATATTCTAATGGGAAAGCCTTGGAAGTGCTGTAGGATGTGTAAAAAATATGTGAGAGATAACACATATTTCGCTTGAAGGAAAAAAAAATCACATCAGAGTTATAAACCTAAATCTTCCATATTTTTAACTTCTCTCCTTGAACAAGTA
Organism: Psammomys obesus; assembly: GCF_907164565.1. Taxonomy (NCBI): domain Eukaryota; kingdom Metazoa; phylum Chordata; class Mammalia; order Rodentia; family Muridae; genus Psammomys; species Psammomys obesus. The sequence continues at coordinate 20,335,935 of NW_026596166.1, read as the reverse complement.
TATCTAGTTATTTTTATGTATAAAATTTCCTCATGTATATCACATAAAATTGGCCTAGTTTTCTAGATGTTTTTGGAAAATGCGCATTCAAGTAGTAATTACTATTTAACACTTCACATTTAATTTTTATACAAAGACTGACTTTTTTCTTTTCTTTATTTCTTTTTCGGTGGTGTGATTCAAGACAGGGCATCTGTGTAATAGGGTCTTGGCTGCCTTCTACTCCCTCTGTAGACCATGAACTCAGAAATCCACCTTCCTCTGCCTGCCCTATGCTGGCAATAAAGCCATGCACAACCCCTGGCTCAAGTGTTTTTGTAGGACCAAGTTTCAACATGCCTATGGCAATATTTTTTTACACAATGCCTTATTAATTTATTCATTTTCCTTTTTATATCATTACTATTATTTTAGAAAGATGTGACAAAAATTAGGAATTTTTTTGATGTATGATAAATATATATCATATATATATTCTAATGGGAATATATATTGTGTGAATATATATTGTGAAACTTGATGCCTGTACTTTAATTTTAGAATAAATTGAGTTCCAAGATTATGTTTCAGGTCACATATTTGTGCATTGTCACTAAATAGTAAATCAATTTAGTCAGGAAAGAAAGAATATATTCAGTGACTACTCTATCATGGAAGCAAAAGGAGGCAGAGCTTGGAAGATTGTCAATTCCAAGCCAACTTGGACTAAGTAGTGAAATCTTGATTCAAAAATAATAATTAAAAAAGGAATAGTAGATAATGCACTGCATGTCACCATTATTACATTGAAATTTAGGGACATTCAGTACAAATGTGAATTTGCAATAGAATACAGTTTTTATGTTCCTAATTGCTGGATATTTTATCTTTACAATAATGGACTTGCTTCTCATCTCACAAAGTCATTTCAGAAGATTAATTAGGTCTTCCTTAATAAATAATTAAGCATTTTATCTCTCTGTTGCCTGAAAGCAGTAGTAAATTACACCTTGACTCCTCTGTTAATTTGATGTTCAGCAAATAGTTTTGCCTGTGGAATTTTTGCAAATCAAGTTTATAATCTATTGGCTGTAATCTGCTTCCGTTCCAGTTTCTCTTAGTTATTGATAATGCAGATCAAGCCACATGTGTGATAGATAACCTGTCAGAAGACTCTGCCTTGGAAAACCGCAGACACATTAATATCCACTGTTCAGAGGTGTGATGTGGAACATTTCTCTCTATAATTAAGAAGACAAACGTGGCAAACAATATGCTGCCTCATCAAATTTTGCCCATGCAGCACTTCAGAAACTAACTTTAATAAGAATACCATGAATTCCTCCATGCAAGAATGAAATATACTGCAAAACATTGTAACTCCTTACAATAGCAATGTCAGCACACACATAACATTTGAAAACAAACAAAATATATATTTAATTATTCATGCTATAAAGTCAAAGTATGAAACTCAAGTTAGACTTATTGACATTCATAGGATTTTATTTATGTATTTATTTTTAATTAACTTTTTTATTTTTATATTAATTACAGTTTATTCACTTTGTATTCCAGCTGTAGGCCACTCCCTAATTCCCTCCCAATCCCACTCTCCCTTTCTTATCTCCCCCCATACCCCTCTCCAAGTCCACTGATGTGGGAGGTCCTCCTCCCCTTCCATTTGACCCTAGCTTATTAGGGGACTGGCTGCATTGTCCTCCTCTGTGGCCTGCAAAGGCTGTACTTCCCTCAGGGGGAGGTGATCAAAGAGCACACCACTGAGTTCATGTCAGTGGCAGTCCCAGTTCCCCTTACTGGAGACCCACTTGGATACTGAGCTGCCATGGGCTACGATTTTATGAAGATAGTTGGTGACACAAGTATTTGAGACTATAGTATAAACTTCTGGATACAGGTTTCTGAAATACCCACTACTTTTTGGGAAGCTGTGGAAAGTGATGTTCAACAGAGTCATCATCTCATTGAATACATGTTTGAACTTCACTGAACTGTTCACCTCTGGACTAGATAATCAAACCTAGAAACCATAGAAGGGTCGTTAGTAGTCTTACTAGTGGCTTCATTTAAGTTTCTAGTGATTCACTTTGCTTTAGAGAAAAAAAAAATGCTGTCTTGAAAGACTAATGTCACAGAGAATAGAAATATGAAGGAAATGCCAAATAATCAAAGAGATCAAAGGACAAATAACAAGAAAATGGAAAATGTGCTAATAAGATCCATTCAAAATCTTTGAGTGCAGAATAGACAACACAAGTAAATAACTCTTGTCATCTTTTGGTGAAGACACACAACTACTAATTTTAACTGCAACTGTAACATTCAGAATCTTTAAATGTATAACATTTGTTGTCTCATTCAACATTGTTCTCTAATGCTACCTGGGCATATGGTATAAAACAGATCTTAATTTTTTTTAACCTACTACACCTAACACTTAAAGAACTGTAGAAACTACCTAAGCATCTTATATAAGATTATTCATAAGACCTTTGATACATTCCCCCAACTTATACTTTGGTAGAGATCATGGAACTTAATAACTCAGGTTTCAAAATACAAACGATTTTAAGTTTACTTTTGAAAAGTTAGCTATAAGCAACTATACAGTAATATAATATTCTATATTATCCCATTTAACATTTGTATCATTCTTGCATTTACTATCTCAAAGGCAGCATGGGATAGAAGTAATTGACAAAATGATTGTTTCTGATATTTCCTTAATGTGTGCCCTGTCAGATTTTAAGTTTCTTTGGTAATATCTCATTGTGTTCCCTCATTTTTAATTTCTTTTACATGTCCTTTCTTACAGAATCTGACATTGCGAGCTTAGGTCAGTTGCTTTGGCACTTTGGTAGAAGACTGGATTCGTTAACTAAAACTAACTAAAAGTTGATTTTTGTTTGGTAATTGGCAATGCATGCTTATGCTAGCTCCTGGAGTGTGAATGGGACTGACAGCAAGAAATGCCCATAAAATAGATGTAAGAAAGTATCCTCATTTGCCACAAAGCATAAAAATAGAAATGCTTACATAATCTGAATTTCATCCATATTGCAGGATAGTCTGAGACAGCACTTTATGGCTCTCATGCTATTCTAATTTGATGGAGATTTACACAATTTTCAGATTCAATTGCAATTGATTAGTAGATGAGGGTTTCCACTGATTGTGTTTCTCAGGTAGGACCCACCATGAGAACAAAAAAGATTCTGTCATTGCTCAGCAATAAAAAATGATTATGTAACATTTTTAAACATTAATGAATGGTACCAGAATGTTATAAAAATGTTATATAATTTTTTTCACACAAAGTATTTTGTTGTTTGTGGTTGCTTCTTTCACAAAGAATACCTATGCCTCAAACTAAGTCTTAACAATTCAGTTTTTAATACCATCAGTCATATTACTTTATTATTTTGTCCACTGATATATGATTTATGTCTGTAATACCATTTTAATGCTATGTTGTTAAATTTAATATGATCTAATAATTAATTATTCTACTCCACCATATGTATTGATTTTGTAAAATGTATTTAAATGTACTATGATGAATTTTTCGAAATGTTTTCCATTACATTAAATAGCACTACTTCAAGACCCAGCTATGTCACTCCTGGACATATACCCAAAAGATGATCTACCATACAACAAGGACACTTGCTCGACTATGTTCACAGCAGTTTTATTCATAATAGCCAGAATCTGGAAACAAAACCTAGATGTCCCCATGTGAAGAATACATAAAGAAATTTTGGTAATTTACACATGGGATATTACTCAGCTATTAAAAAACAAGGAAATCATGAAATCAGCAGGCGATTTTGGGGGACTAGAAAAGATCATTCTGAGTGAGATAACCCAGAACCAGAAAGGCATGGTATATAAGTGAGTATTTATAAGCAAATATTAGCCATATAATACGGGATAGCCATTAAAATCCTCAGACCTAAAGAAGCTAAACTACAAGGACGACCTTAAGGAGGATGTTTATTTCTCATTCAGAAGGACAAATAGAATAGACACAGGAAGTGGCTGAAGGGAGGGACCAGGACTGGAGCCTACCATAAATGTCCTCTGAAAGACTACAACCAGCAGGAAATTGAAGCAGATTGGGCAGAGTGTAGAGAGTCTCATGAAAGAGTGGGGGTACAGAAGGACATGGATGGGACAGGAGCTCCACAAGGAGACCAACAAAGCAAATAAATCTAGTCCCAGTAGGGCCTGCAGAGACGGATACACCAGTCAAGGACCATGCATGGAGAGGATCTAGACCCCTGCTCAGATGAAGCCAACAGGCATCTCAGTCTTCATGGGTTGCCTAGTAAGTGGAGCAGGGATTATCAATGCCATGGACTCTGCTACCTACTCTTTGATCACTTCTCCCTGGCAGGGTGCCCTTACCAGGCCACAGAGAAAGAGGATTCAGGCAGTTCTGATGATAGCCTAGGTTCAGGTGGTAGGGTTGGAGGTCTCCTGCATTCTGTGGTCTATGGGAGAGAGATAAGGGGGAAGAGGAAGGGAGGGTAGGACCTGGAGGAGTTGAGGGAGGGGGCTGCTATCGGGAAATAAAGTGAGTAAATTATAAAACAAATAAAGATATATAGTTTTTCCATCCATTGAAAATGATTTAAAATTTTCTTATTATATCTGTGTGTGTATATGAGCGAGTGTATGTTATTTGTATATGGATATCTGTGAAGGTCAGCAGAGAGGGTCAGATTCTCTAAATATGAGTTACAGGTGTTTTCAGCCACCTGACATGGTTACTGGGAATCAAAATTGGGTCTTCTAGAAGAGCATCAGAAGCTCTAAACTACTGAGCTCACTGTCTTAAATTATTTCATCTCTTACTTTTTTTGTTATATTTTAAGAAGATTATTCAAATTTAACTTCAATGCAAGTATGGAATTATTTTATAGTTTTTTTAATTAATTAAATGTACATCTCGGTCATAGCTCACCCCTCCTGTCCTCCCAGTCCCACCCTCTCTCCTGCATCTAACCTCCCCTAATCTTCAGAACACTGGACTCCCCAGCTCCCCTTTCCCACCCACCCCAGCTCACCTGGTACAATGAGGAGTGAGGTGTTTTTATAATCTTTTCAATAGCAGATTTTTATCTGCTCTTCTTTTTATTCTCTGCATTGTCTGTCTTGTTTTGCAGATTAAATACATTTCCTTAATTATTGAGAAATGTCAGGCTTGCCTGTCTGTGTGAAATGCTTATTTCCACAGATTGCTTTTACGTTTGTTTTGACCTCAGAATTCAGGCAGAAGTATTTCATAAATATCTTGCTGTGCTTTGATGTTTGAGGTCCACTCTAGGCGGCAATAGGTCTCTCCATGCATTTGTGTAGCTATCACCTAGGGCCTTTGATGTAGGATGATGTGGATGGGATACTTTACCTGAGTGTCTCAAAAACAAACCATGGGATGTTTCTCCCAGAATGTTAGTACTATATATTATAAACTTAGAGCACACATAATGCGCTCTAGAATTCTGAACATAGTGCTAGGACCAGACTCACAGTGCCCAAGCTTATTTCACATGAGTTCGGCTTTCTCTCTTCCACTCAAGTGGGTCTTTGTTTCTGCCTATTGTCATAGCCATTGATTTTCTTTCTCTGGGTATAGTTTTTCAATCTCCTTGTGACTATGCTAACTCTCCAGTATTTCATACAGACCTGAAATATACATTTGTTTCTTGAATCCTTCCTGTATGTTACTGACAGAAACATGAAGTCAAATGTTCCTGACTAATATCTTCCTCTCTATGAAAAAAATAGATTTTTAACAATTATGTTATGTATATGAGTCTTTTGTCTGCCTATGTGTATGTATACCAGGTACATGGTTGGTGAAGGAAAAAGTCAGAAAGGGTTATTGACTCTTCGATGGAAACAGTTGTGAGCCACCATGTAAAAGCTGGGAGTCAAACCCCAGTCATCTCCAAAAGCAATAAGTGCTCTAAACCCTAAGTTAACTCTCCAGCCCAATATTTCTCATTTGATGTCATACTGCTTTGTAAATTGAAGATTTCTCATTCCCAGATGAAATATAGGATTACCAGAAGAGTTTGAATATGCTTATTGTGAAAAATTCATGATTTATCTGAAACTCAAGTTGAACTAATCATCATGTGTTTAGACTTAACAAATACTCAGAATTAATTTTAAAATAATCTAGGACTGCGCAGTATGACATCCTCTAGTCTGCAATGTTCAAGGTTTGTAGCTGTCATATCTCCATTGGCATTTATGCTTATGTGCTGGTGCTTTAAAGAATTCATTTACTGTCAGTTTTATTTGGGTTAGGAAGGAAGCTATGTTCTTTGGTTTTGTCTAATATTTAATGCAATTGTTTTCCAGTACAAGTCCTAGCATTTCTTAAAGAATCTTAATCTACTTGATTTTGCTGTGCACAAACACCTTAAAAACCTGATATAAACATGGATACGCATCTATTGGACTTAATCAGTAACGTTTAAGTTCATTAGAAATGTTTTATGGGTTATGAGTATGAATTTGAATATTTCAATACGTACTATGAACAAGGATTTTTCATTCTTACTACTGCCACTTAGATAAATAGGTGTGCAAAAGAAAACAGATGCAACTAGAAAGCTCCTTAAAAATTATTGTTAATTTTTAAAATTTATTCATTTATTTTTAGTCACTTTACATTCTTGTTGTAGCTCCATCCTACCTCCCTTCCCAGTCCCATCTTCCCTCCCTCCCCTTTTCCTCATGAAAGGGGAATTCTTTTTTCCATCCACCCCAGCTCATCAAGTATCATCAGGACTGAGTAAGTCCTTTTCCCCTGTGGCTTGGTAAAGCAGTCTGGCTGGAGAGCGATGGATCAGTGGTTAAGAACACTGATTACTCTTTGAAAGGTCTTAAGTTCAATTCCCAGCAACCACAGGGTGGCTCCCAACCACTAAGATGAGCTCTGCTGTGCTCTTCTGGTAAGCATGTACACATGCAGGCAGAACACTGTATATGAAATAAAAATAAATACATTAACAACATTACTTTTTAAAACAAATTTATCAAGAGTCCTCCCTCTTGATTAGTTTCTTTAGGTGTACAGATTTTAGTAGGTTTATCCTATATTATATGTCTATATGAGTGAGTATATACCGTGTGCATCTTTCTGCTCCTGGGATACCTCACTCAGGATGATATTTTCCAGATCCCACCATTTACCTGCAGAAGGAAGGAAAAGAAGACCTCCCCTATGAGTGGACTTGGGAGGGGCATGCATGAAGAGGGTGGAGGAAGGGAGAGATTGGGATGGGAGGAGGGAGGGAACCACAGGGGGGGATACAAAATGAATAAACTGTAATTAATAAAGAATTTTAAAAAATAAACAACTTTATTTGAGAATTGGGAATAATAAGTTAGTTATCCTCGGAATCACTTTATAAAACTCACATTAAATTTAATCAAAATCCAGTTAAGAATTTGATATATAAAAGAGAGTTTTATCATTTTTCTTGAACTGAACTATGAACATAGAAGAGGATGTAGATGACATTACTCTTCTATCCTTAAAAGTTGTGGTTTCATATATACTACTTCTCTCCTTCACTGCTTTTAATTGGTGTGTCTTTGTTTGTGAGTGTTAGAGGGAGCACACTTAGACGACCTCAAATTCAATACTTTCAATACTTTCAGTACCTGTTGTCTCCATTTCCTGAGTGATGGATTAACTTTTATGTATATATCTGCTTCTGCATTATGTTTGTCTTCTCTTCATTTATTAAATCTCAGATGTTTTAAAGTAAACTCTTTTATAGCAACTTGCCAATTGAGTTTTCTTCTTTGCCGTCTAATAGTTAAATTAAAATAAGACTTTATGTAATATGGAAAGGTGGCTCAGTAGTTAACTATGCTCTTGCAGAGAACTGAGACTGAATTCCAGGACTCAAATATAATGGCTTACATCATACTGTAACTCCAGGGGATGCAAGTTTCTGTTCTGGCCTCTGCAGGCACTCACATACATACAGTTACACATAAAAATAACGTAAAATAAAATAAATGTGAAAAAGGACTTGATGCATATAATAAAATCCCTGATGTTTTTTATTAATACTTATATTTACTTATTAAAGCACATTATAAAATCTGATGTACAGAGTTTATTTAACAAAGGAGGACTCTGGCTTAGATACTCAATCCCCATTCAGAAAGGCAAAGAGGATGGACATCGGAGGAGGGAGAAAACAGAGAACAGGACAGGAGCTTAACACAGAGGGCCTCTGAAAGACTGTAGCCTTCAGACTGTTAAGACTCCTAACCAAACTTTGGGCAGAGTACAGGGAATCTTCTGAAAGAAGTGGGAGATAGTAAGACCTGAAGAGGACAGGAGCACCATAAGGACAGCAAGAGATTCAAAAACTCTGGGCACAGGGGTCTTTTCTGAAACTGATACTCCAGCCAAGGACCACACATGGAGATGATCTGGAACCCCTGCACAGAGGTAGCCTATGGCAGTTCAGTATCCAAGTGGCCTCCATAGTAATGGGAACTGGGATTGTCTTTGGCAGGAACTGATTGGCCTGCTCTTTGATCACCTTCCCTTGAGGGGAGAGCAGCCTTGCCACGTTACAGAAGAAGACAATGCAACAATTCCTGATAAGACCCCCAGGGGAGGAGCAGTCCTGTTAGGCCACAGAGGAGGACTTTGCAGCCAGCCTTGAAGATACCTGATAAAACAGGGTCAAATGAAAGGGGAGGAGGTCCTCCCCTATCAGTGGACTTGGAAAGGGGCAGGGAGGAGACCAGGGAGGGAGTTGGGGTGGGAGAGGGAATGAGGGAGCGGGATACAGCCAGGACACAGAGTTAACAAATTGTAACTAAAAAAAAAAAAGACCTCATAGACTAGGATCAGAGGGAAGGGGAGGAGAACCTCCCTTATCTGTGGACTGGGAGAGGGACACAGGTGGGGAAGAAGGAGAGTGGGACTGGGAGGGGAGGTGGGAGGGAGGTACAGGGGGGATACAAAGTGAATAAACTGTAATTAATAAAAATAAAAATAAACAAACAAACAAAAAATAATACAATATATGAAATGTTCTATTTCATATGTGGAGACAATTTTAGTGAATTATGGTAATGGGCACTGTTATTCATACATTTATAATATCAGTAAACTTTATGAAATTGTTGCTAAGACCATTTTTAATATCCTAAAATGATCTTGGCTGCATTTTCATTTCTAGGGAACTTCTGGAACAACATTCCTTGCCTATGATTCAGTAACAAGGTTTTGAGGATGAGAACTGATTATAATTACAAATTACATAAACTTTTTAATATGCAGTTTGGCATAACATACTTGCACAAACATGAGTGTGTATTTGCACTTGGGTGTGTAGGTCTAAAATTAGGAACTCGGATGTTTCTGCACCATTTCTGACAGTTAACTTTAGTGCACTTTGCCAAAGTGCCTATGGTACCATCTGCCACTTGGAGATTGTGTCTGTCAATTAGCACTTCTACAACACTATCTGTCGACCGACAAAAGTTAACAGAAAAATAATGAAAGCTACTGTCAGGATGAAATTGGATGAGGTATCAAGCTCCTTGGAAGAACATTAAATTTACGGTATCTGCATGTCAATGGTGATAAATGCCCTTTAACTGGGTGAGGAAGTGGAATTGTCTCCTGAAGAAACTTACATAAAGTAGATTATGTACTTCAGCAGTGTGCCATTTCTTCTACAAAGTCTTTTTATATTTATTCATTTATTCAGACACAATTTTAAAATAAATTCTTAAGCCTCACAATGATAAAAAACAAGATTTAAAAAATAATTAGTACCTAAACTTAGAGGTATTTAAAAAAAATGATTGACACTTTAGCTCTCCTACATCAGTCTGACCTGTAATGAGTTGAAGTTCAGTTTATAAAATTATATTAAAAATATAATTTTTAATAGTTTTTGTACTATGAGCAGATGTTTTTTTGAAGCTGATTTTAGAGGACCATCTCCATAATTTCCATCTTCATAACAGCACCAGATCTTTTAGTGACAGGACTCTAAACCATACACATACCTGAGCATGTCTCTGAAGATGAAATGTCAAAAGTCCTCTAAAATAGCCCAGTGCTCCACTTGCTCAGTTCTAATATATTTTAGAACTTGAAAAGGAAATTTCTTGAGTTTTATAAATAAGCTTTGCCATATACTTTCCCAACATTAAGGAAATACATATAGGTGTGCTTTAAGTCCCAGCTTATGCAAACATATATAAACACATTCATATGTGCACCTGACTACTTGCATAGTCATATGGATGTGTGTGAATTGATACACAATCATTCCTGAAAAATCATCTACAGTGTACTAGGAGAGAAAGTGAGGAAATTATAAAAATGGGCTAATTTCCTTTCCTAGAACAGAGTCTATTTAGTGTTACAATCTTAGGCCTGCTTGTTAATGTGTGGGCATTTGAAATTTCCCAAAAGCTCATATCTAGCATATATAAATAGTTCAATAGAGAACATTTCCGCTGCTATTGTTGCTTTTTTGAATTTGTAGTATTTTTGTTTGTTTGTTTGCTTACTTTATGTCTCCTGGGTTTATCTCTCTAATCTATAAAATAAGAATAGAAACATTCTATTTCTAAAGAAACATCCAATGTAGTATGTAATAAGTATTGCATTGAAAACTATTCCCAATTTTAAAAATAACCTTTTTGTTAAAAAAAATCCTATTACTCTTTAAAACTATAGCTGTACTAAGACAGTAAGATAATATCTCAAAAGTAATACAATGTCCACTCTGTCTCACATATTATTTTTCTAAATTAATTAAATTATTCTTCTTTATAGAGATAGGACATCCGATAGCTCTTTGTAGCCTAAGTCTCAATGTTTGCCGTCTCTACCTTCAGAGTGATCACTAGCACACACCACTGTGTCTTTATAGTTTATACAATTAGAGGTACTAGCAGAGCTTAAAACCTGTTCTTATGTCAGGTAACTGAGCCTCTAAAATCATTGGTGAAGGAAAAGGTATAAGGACAGTCAACCCACAGTTCTTCTGTATTACATCGAGAGTACAGGATTAGAAAACTGTTTTACTTCGCAGGGTATCAAAAACTTTTCTTTTGTGTGAAAACTCAGCATTGTCCTTAAATGTGCCTCTGTTTAAAATGCCATGCACATCTACATTGGGGTAATCTCAGGAGATGTTCCTGTGTATGCACAGAATACAATGTGCATTATGTAGCGCTCAAACATGGGCCGAAATGCTGCAAAGTGATTTTATCCTTGTTTACTCCGGAGAGCTTGCTAGAGCAAGAAATGACTCATTATCTGGAAGACTGGAAGGAACCAATTAGAAAGGTGGTATGAAATTGTTCTCAGTCATTAGCTGATCAATGAAACTTCCTCAACCCCAGAGGCATTCAGGTCAGCCTCAGCTCATTGATCAAGGTTGTTATGGATGATAAAACTGCCCTAAACTTCCAGCTCCAGAGTCAAGATAACATCTGTGCAATAGCTAATGAAACGAATGCATTAAATGCATTTGATCAAGCAAAAAGATCAATTAAAAACCTGAGTTAAGTAAGAATGCCCTGCTTGATTTAGTTTAAAATTCTAGGACTATATTGAGCTCAACACTGCATATTTGGCTCATCGTGCTGTTTGGATTCCTAGTACAGAAGTTTCCAGAGTGGAGTTTTTACAGTGAATTAACCAGAAGTTAATATGCAGTAACAGTAGAAGGTGCTGTTATTAAGAAAACATCCTTCAGGCATGTTTGTTTGTTTATTTATTTATTTATCTATTTATTTATTTATTTATTTTGGAATGTCTTCAGAAAGGACATTTTAAAGGATACATTTTAAGGATTTTTTATGGTAGAATGAATCCTGACTTGAATTTTAGAGGTAATCCTATCTAGGGAGCTTGCACTTAGCCAAAATAAAAGGCGTATTTTCCTATTACTTGGCATACTAAATGTAGTGTCTCAAACTGGATCAAAGGACAGTAATGTGTACATAATCTTCAATATCCTGGCTTCCAATGTTCAGTTTTCGGTAGCAAAGTCCAGTGAATTTAGAGTCCCACTTAGGCCCATTTAGGCCCATTTAGGCCCATTTAAGCCCATTTAGGTGCCCTTGTGAGCCCTGAAGATGTTAGTGCCTGAAGCCAAATGTTGATATTCCTTGTGCTCCCTCTGTTGTGAATCAACCCTTTGTATTTTTGTTACAAGAGTTTTGTTTCTTTTACCAGAGTCCACAAAATTGTTTTATGCTAATACCTTGGCTAAAGGTAAGGTTGATAATAACTCTTTTTATTGCTCTGCATGAGAAAGAAAAATGTTTATGTCCCTCAAAAATATTTTAGTAACATTTTCAAAATGATTAATTTTCCTTTTACTTTTAGTTTGGGGAAACAGAAATCATTCAACCTGTCTACATCAGCTGGATAGCATTTTTAACACATGAGTTCTGGGATTTCACTGGATAGTTTCTGATAGTCCTTATGATATTTATGCATCATCGAAATACTGACTCTTCAGTCAGACAAAACTACTTCTCTCCTGGGGAAAAATAAATTAGTAGCACAACCCTTCCAAAATTGTGAATCCAAGACAAATTGCTGTTTGTAGAGGTATTCTAGAGCGAAATGTTATCATTGTGTAAGTTTCTGACATATCAAACAGGGCTCAGCTCTGAAGCTAAATGCCTATTTCCTTGCCCCAGAGCACTGCACTTTAGACAGACTATAAAATGTGTTTTGTATTTTCCCAGAAGACTGTCTTATTCAGCCATAACTCTATTGCATCAAAGGTCAAGTAAGTGCAGGGGACCAGCAATGGATTGGCTGTCTGCATTCCCCCACTGTACCAGTGTCTGTATACATCTTAGGTGTTCTCTGCTGCGTCTTCAAAAAGCAAAATCGCAAACATCTATCCTCCTCAAACAAGTAAGGAACACACAGGGAGCTTCTCTGGACTCCGGCCCCAATCCCCCAGTCAAACCTTGTAGTTCTCCCTCTCAGCTATTTCTCTCTTAAGGAGCTTAATTAGTTTTCACACCATCTAATTGCATTTTGTAGAAAATTGTCTTTTTTTTTTTTTGGACTGCTGTTCCAGGTTTATATTTTAGAGCTATTGTAATATTTCAATTATATTTGTAGACATGTCAAAAACACCAAAATATTATACAGAGTGGCAAAGCTTACTTTAAATAGCTTTGATAGTATATTTCTAAATTTTTGCACCATGGAACAGTGTATATTTCTACCTGAACATAAAAAAAAAAATGTGCTGAATTCAAGATCATGAATATTCTATATTATTTACAAAAGATAATTTTTATGTATATATATTCTAACAAAAATATGTTTTAATGAGTCTATATTGGTATACTGTTTGTGGCTCTTGTGGTATAAAATGAATGGCTCAGAGACAGACTTTATGTATCTAAAGCTGATCGCTTTCTCTCATACATATTACAATTGGTTCCTTCATGTTCCTTCAACACCTGAGGCTACTTTCTCACATCTAGTACATCTGCTTTGGAGCCATTAATATAACTGGCTTTCCACTCCACAACTTCTAAAATATAGTACTGATCACTTTAGGATTCTCTCATGGTCAAGTATACCTTTAAATTATCCTTTAGTTATTTATATATTGTTAATTTTAATTGTAATTTGATGATTAAATAAAAAGTCTATGAATCCACAGATAAAGGAGAACAGGTGGCATTTGTCTTTCTGGGACTATGTTAATTGGCTCAGTATATTGTTTTCTTTCCAATTACCTATAAATTTCAAGGCTTCAGTTTTCTTTAGAGTAGAATTAAATTCCATTGTCTGTATGTACCACATTTTCATTATCCACTGATTCATTGAGGGAATTAGGTAACTTACATCCAGAAGATAAAGGCTCATTTTATTCGTTAGCTGTGGATCCTTTCTCTAAGTCTTTACATGTGAGTATACAACCTGGAGTAACCACAGAACAGGAAAGTAAAATGCAACCATAGAATGGGGAATATTAGTAGATCTAGTGAGAAGTACAGAGGGCAGAGATGTTATGAAGGAGAAGATGGAAAAAAAATAACAGGATTCAATGAGGAAATTGGGACCCAGGTTAATTAAAAAAATAGGAAGGGAGGAGAGATAAATAACACCAATGATGATTGATAAGCCATAGGAAATTATGTTATATTTACTTAAAAGTGCAGTGTGTGTTTGTGTGTGTGTGTGTGTATCAAAGTGTATATAATTTGAGTAAAATTACAATACTTGGACTATAATACTTGGTATAAAGATCATACTCTATTATCTAATGAAATTCTCAGGCTTGGGAAATCTGCATTCAAGTTGTTATGAGGAGAATCAGGTAGATGCCCATAATAATAGAGGTTACTTATGTGGCCTTTGGTTGCTCCACAGAACTTAAAAATAAGATTAGATTTCTAAAGACAAAACACATTTCATTCATAGCACATGGAGGAATTTACCTGGTGGTGATCTTCCTGCAGTGGAAGTTTCTGGTTTCTTTGAAGACTCAGTTGAGTCATGAGATGTTTTTCTAGAAGCTGTCTTGTGAGAAGAACATGGGATGTTTTGCTGTGAGCTGTCTTGTGCAAGGGGTGTGATGTTTGTTAGAGAACATTTGTGGGTGGACTCTAAGGGAGAGGAGATATATAGAAGCCCACAGAGTGAGAGACACTGCTTTTTGGATTGGCATCACTGCTCTGGTCTTTGTGTTTGACACGACTTCGCAAAGAGAAAAGTTCCAGAAAACTTCCAACTCAGTCATGTGGCTTTCGCTGACTTGTCCCTATCTTCTGAATCATGTTGCTGCTTGGTGTTGGCCTTTGGAGTGGACACTATTTTCTGGACAACTTTTTAAACTTGAATAATTTCTAGCTGTACTCTAGATATTTATCTTTATGCCTACAATTAAATGTAGCTATCACAGAACCTTCTTTCTGTAACATATAAAGGCCATTACAGAAATTCATGAGGGGTCAAAATGCATAAAATAACTAACCGTGTGGTGCCCAAAGATGTGGGCACTCCCCTAGTCCACTGAAAGGGGGAGTTCTCCTACTTTTCCATATGCCCACAGCTTATCAAATCTCATCAGGGCTGTCTAGATCCTCTTCCTCTGTGGCCTGGTAAAGCCGTATCACCAGGGCTAGTGATCAAAGAGCAGGGACCAAGTTCATGAGAGAGGCAGCCCTGGCTCCCCTTATTCCTGTACCCACACCACAGAGACTGAGCTGAAAATTCACTTTATCAGAGCAGGGTATCTACGTCTTCTCTATGAATGGTCCTTTATTGGTGCATCAGTCTCTGCAGTACACCTGGCCTCAGAATTTATTTTAGCTTTGTTAGTTTCCTTGTGGGGCTACTGTCCCCTCTATATCATTATATCCATAGACCTCTTCTTTCAAAAGATTCCCTGCTCTCTGCCCAAAGGTTGGCCCTGAGTCTCAGCATATGCTTAGATCCTCTGTTGGGAAGAGCCTTCCAAAAGCCCCTCTATAGCAGGCTCTTATATGTTTCCTCTCTTCCTTTAAATGACCCTATCCTTAGAATAAAAGTTTTTTAACAGTTGCTGGAAAAGGACATATCAGTCTTTTTCAGAGACAAGAACCTTGATAGGTTACCAAATGCCTAGAAGTCAGCCCTAAATACTTAAAACTAGAGGTCACACTAAGTGGGCACATAAAGTTGAATTTATAGAAACATATATACACACACATATATATGCATGTGTTATTATCTATAAGTAGTTCAAATGAAGTTTCTTTTTGTGTTTGTTACATTTATTCTTTTTAAAATTGTATTATTTTTATTAATTACAGTGTATTCACTTTGTATCCCAGCTGTAGCCCTCTCTCTCTTCCCCTCCCAGCCCATGCCCCCTCTCATCTCCTCCCATCCCCCTCTCCAAGTCCACTGATAGGGGAGTCCTCCTCCCCTTCCATCTGATCCTAGTCTATCAGGTCTCATCAGGAGTGGTTGCATTGTCTTCCTCTGTGGCCTGGTAAGGCTGCTCTCTGCTTAGGGGAAGGTGAACAAAGAGCAGGCCAATCAGTTCATGTCAGAGACAGCCCCTGATCTGCTTAGTAGGGCACCCACTTGGAGACTGGGCTGCCAAGGGCTACATCTGTGCAGGGCTACTAGGTTATCTCCACGCATGGTCCTTGGTTGTAGTATCAGTCTCAGAAAAGACCCCTTTGCCTAGATATTTTGGTTCTGTTGCTCTCCTTGTATAGCTCCTGTCCCCTCCAGGGCTTTCTATCTCCCCTTCTTTCATAAGATTCCCTGTACTGTGTCCAAACTTTGGCTATGATTCTCAGCATCTGCTTTAATGCACTACTGGGTAGAGTCTTTCAGAGGCCCTCTCTGTTAGGCTCCTGTCCTGTTTCCTGTTTTTACCCCTCTTACAATGTCTGTCCCTTTTGCCATCCTAACATCCATTTTTGAGGTCTACTCTGTTTTAGTCAAACATGGATTTTGGTAAAATATTTGTGTTTTTTAAAATATTTAACTATGCAAAAATACTAAATGTAGTGAACATCTATTATAGGTTATATTTTATTTGAAGTATTTCACAAATCAATGGAAAAAACTCTCATTTTTAGTTTATATTTATGTCCATATCTTTTATTTTTGAGACTATAATGTATACATTTATCTCCTCCCTTTTCTTCCTCCATATCCTCCTACTAATTTATGGCCTTTTTTCACTAATTATTATATGCTTAGATGTATGTAAATATATATTCTTAAATATAACCTACTTAGTCTGTATAATGTTGCCTTTTGTATTTTTTCAGGGCTGGCTATTTGGCACTGAAAATCAATGACACAACATTATCTACCAAATTTCTGTGTGAGTTAAGACTTTGTAAAACTACTTTGAATACCCTTCTCTATACTGTTATGACATCATGTATTTACTCACCATATTTTTTAATTTAATGTGTGAATTGAAATTACTTTTAACATTAAGATTTAATGCACAATTTGATGAAGTGTTAATAAATAGAGATAAATTAAACAAATCTCTGATATAAAGGTGAAGCATAGAATATGATTGGCTGTATCTCTGTGATGTGATTAAGCATTTGGATGTTAGGTTCATAGGTCCACTATTTATGGAGGTGACTGTGGCTCTATGCTTTATTTATGAGGTTAAGTTAAGAAAGGGGTCAGTAGAAAGGAAATAGAGATTATCAGCAAAGAGACTGTCAGTTAGACTTAAACACATTGAAAAAGTCAAATACTTTACCATGAACAGGTCACTTCAGTTCCATGGAAGCTTATTTTTCTAACTCCAAAATGGACACTGCATATTTGAACTGTATCTTGAGACAGTGAATTATTAAGGGAATACACCCTTTGTTTTATTTTTTACAGGTTCATATAGAGCTACCCCTGCAATCAGAGGGATAAAATAAAATTCAAAGACTTATTTTATTAGCTAAAAAAAAACATCACTGTATTCATTTGACATAGAGGGGCTTTTTTTTTTTTCCAACAAAGCAAGTTAATGGAATGTCATTGAAAATATTCTGATTTAACTACATAATGGCACATCTGGGAGTCTTTGGAAATAGGCAGCTTTGTTTATATTAGGCAGGAAGACATTTTACATCCAAGCCCTTCTTTGGGGATTCATGCAAGTTCTCTTTTACCGTGGCTAATAAAAGCATTTTGCTCTATTCTTTCATTTTAATTACGTGTTTTCCTTCTTTGGTTTTCTCCAGGGATTCCATTACTTTATAATATTGGATCCAATTGACATCTTATGTGGTGTTTTATAGACAATGAGAAAATGTAGAAATTTACTTTTTATTTTGGAAAAAATAACTAGTAAGCTATCATCATCTACCAGGAAAGGAGAATATGCCCCAGGCTCAAACCTCTGCAGTCAGCTGCCTACCCACAGCTCCTTTCACCATTCATCCAAAGCCCTCTACAGACTTCCCAAGCAATCCATACTGACAGAAAGACTGTTTGCATGAAAATTCTTTTAAAAGAAAAAAAAAATCTATCTATAATGAAAGATCTCATTTTCAGATAGTTTTTTCTTTGTTTGTTCTGATGTTATTTGAGTTTTTTTCTGCTTGTTTCTTTGTTTTGACTTTGTTAATATTTTGGGCAGTGTCTCACTTTGTGGCACTGGCCATCCTGGAACTTGCCATGTAGGGCAGGCAAGCCTTGAACACACAGAAATCTATCTTCCTCTGGAGTATTGGGATTGAAAGTATGTGCACCATTCCTGGTTAGAGTGTATCCATTTTAAGCTACTAAATCTGATTAGGAATTCTTTATTGTAGATAAAGACAACCTATATCAGGTAAAATTTATTTGAAGGTTATTTTCATTTCAGTTCTTAAAGCAACAACACATATGTACTAAATAAATGAAAAAGAATATTGAAGAAAGACTTTTTAAAGTACAGTGTGTTTCAAAGTAAAATAAATGCACTTGAAGAGTATGATAATTGCTTCTCTAATTCTGTCATTGAGATTTGAATGTAGTGCTATTGGTTACTGATGCAGCCAAATAATTTGCCATAACAAATGTAGGGAAATATCTTCCTGAAGTTATTTTGAGTTGTTTATCGTTCCTGCATAAGGAGCTTTCTTGCAGGGTGCAATGTTTCAATCTTTTAGAAAGCTGTGATACTGCAGAATAGAACCTATAAAGTTTCAAATGCTCCTCCAAAGAGAATAAAGTTCAACCGAGCCAAAAAAATCTGGGTTCAAGTCGTCCCACGGAAACTGAAGAATCAACCAAGGACCATGATTGAGAGGGCTCAGATGTAGCCCATGTGCAGCTCAGTCACCATGGGGGTACCCTTGTAAGGGGAGCAGGAGCTGCCTCTGACAGGTAATCAGTATCCAGTTCTATGATCACCTCACCCTGCTGAGGTGGCCTAACTAGGCCACAGAGAAAAAGGATCCAGGCAGTCCTAGGAGAGCTGATAATCTATGGTAAGATAAAAGCAGAGGAGGGCCTCCTCTATCAGTGGACTAGGGGAGGGACATATGGGGGAAAGAGTGAGAGAGGGTGGGAACGGGAGGAGAAGGAGGGGGGTACAGCGGGATACAAAATGAATAAGTTGTAATAGACAATAATAATAAAGAAAAAAATTTAAAAAGAGAACAAAGTTTATCAAAAAGAATAACCACAAAAAAAGCTCAGCCTGTGTGTTATTGTTTTGTTAAAGAGAAATTAAGTACTTGCAGATACCTTACTTCCTTGGAGGAATAGGTTAGACCCAGAAAACAGAGCAGAGTGTAAATTCCTGCTCAGAGAGAGACAGTGGCTTTGCTTCCACCTGTGCCAAAAAATAGGGAACTCCTAGGCTTTCTTGGAAGTTGGGTAAATGTGGGTAACTAGGGATAGAGAGAATTAAGGAATTAGTAGCAGTTAGCTGTTTAAAGGTATCACAAAACTGCTATTTACAGCAGTAAAAGCACACACACACACACACACACACACACACACACACACACACACACACGCATCTCCCCTACTTTGGGAGGTGCCTTCAGGCTGGCACACCAGTTCATATCTTTGGTTCCTTTAAGGCCTGACATTGTCCAGTGTCCACCATGATATCTGCTGCCCTTCAGACATCCTTCAATTTCTCTGAGGACCAATCTAGAGTATTCATTGCTTTCAGTGAACTGGCATTTTGTTCTGAACCACAAGCTCCTAACCTGCCCACTGAGCTGGGTAGAAAAAAGACAAATCAAGACAAATTGTTCAAACTTCATCTAAGGCTCAAATAGGCCACCCTGTAACCCTACACATCACTCTTCTATGTTGCTGATTCTTCGATCAATCCAGGAGTCAGTCAAAATCTATCATCTATCTATCTATCTATCTATCTATCTATCTATCTATCTATCTATCTATCTATCATCTATCTATATCAGTTTTTCTTTTTTGAATATTTTAGATAAACATCACATATTGTGTTTCGCATCTGATTTATTTAAGCATCATGAGTCTAAGGTTCATTCCTGATGCAGCATCATCAGTACCTCGTTGCTTTTCCCATATTTTGAGTATTAGTCTATTATGCAGATATGTCATGGTTCAGTCAACTGTCATGGAGTTGTGCACATTTGGGTCAATATAATTCTGTGCATGGCCTGCAGACCAGTCTCTTTTCCTTACTCTCTCACGTCGTTTTTTTTTTTTTTTTCATCTGCTAAATTACTCATGCAAGTCTCTTTATAAACTTTGTTTTGTGGTGTCATCAACCTTGAAACCCAAACTAAACTTTAGATGAGACGTTTAGATTGCAATAGTTAAAAAAAATTGTCTAATGTTACATGAGAGCAGATGAAAAAAAAAATGAGAAGAAATGGTATCTTACTGCAGTAAGAAAGTTTTCTATTGCTGTGAAGAAATGCCATGACCAAATGAAACTTAGTGAGAAAAGTGTTTACATGTCTTATGCTTCCACATCACTGTTCATCACTTAAAGAAATCAGGATGGAATGATAACAGGGCATGGTCCTGGAGGCACGAGCCGGTGCAGAGGACATGGACAAGTGCCGTTTACTGGTGCCGCTTTCCTACTTACTTCCTCAGCCTGCTTTTGAATAGAACCAAGGGCTACTGATCCAGTGATGGCACCTCTTAAAGCAGACTGTGCCCTCCCCGCAACAAACACAAATTAAGAAAATGTCTTACAGGCTTGCCTCCAGGCCTATCTTACAGATACATTTTCTTAATTGTGGTTCCCTCGTTTCTGATGACTCTAGCTTGTATCAAGATGACATAGAAATAACCAGGACAAGAGAGAAAGAGAAAAGAAATAGCATATGTAGTGATCATAATTGATTTTATTCCATGGTTCTCCTTTGATATTTATTCAAATAATGTAACAGGTTGTTCATTTTAGCAATGTGTGTAATTGAGAAAATTCTCTTGTAATTAAGGTAATCCATTTATATATTTTTAAATATTTATTTATTATTTTAAATTATTTATATTTTATTTTCATTAATTAATTTATTTTGTATCCCCCTGTAGCTCTCTCCTTCCTCCCCTCCCAATCCTATCCTCCCTCTCCCTTCTCTACCCATGCCCCTTCTCCATTTCACTGATAGGGGAGGTCTTCTTCCCCTTCCTTCTGATGTAGTCTATCATGTTTCATCAGGAGTGGCTGTATTGTCTTACTCTGTGGTCTGGTAAGGCTGCTTCCCCATCAGGGGGAGGTGATCAAAGAGTAGGCCACTGAGTTCATGTCAGAGACAGTCCCTGTTCCCATTAAAACAGAACCCACTTGGACACTGAACTAGCATGGGCTACATCTGTGCAGGGGTTCTAGGTTATCTCCATGAATGGTCTTTGGTTGGAGTATTAGTCTCAGAGAAGATCCCTCTGTCCAGAGTTTTTAGTTCTGTTGCTCTCCTTGTGGATGTCCTGTCTCCTCCAGGTCTTATTATTTCCTACTTCTTTCATAAGATTCCTTGCACTCTGCCCAAAGTTTGGCTATAAGTCTCAGCATCTGCTTTGATACCCTGCAGGGTAGAGTCAGAAGCTTTCCTTGTCCTGTTCCAGGCTCCTGTCCTGTTCGCTGTTTTCTCCCTCTTCTGATGTCCATCCTCTTTGCCTTTCTGAATGGGGATTGAGAATCTCAGCCAGTTCTTCTTCTTGATTAGTTTCTTTTGGTATACAGATTTTAGTATGTTTATCATATATATACAATATTCCACTGTATTCTGCCCATATGCCAAAAGAATACCAGGTCTCATTATAGATGGTTGTGAGCCACCATGTGGTTGCTAGGAATTGAACTCTGGACCTATAGAAAAACAGTGAGTGTTCTTAACTCCCTAGCCATCTCTTCAGCAACCCCATTAAATAGTTATTATCTCTTTTGTGATCACTTTGGTAGAATAGATACAATGACTTTTTTCATAAAAGATGGCTTCTAAAAGTTTATTTTTCACTTGGGTAACTACCAAAGAAGATTGCGCTGAGTTTCCACTGCAATAGGTTTCTATATCACCCTCCCTCAAATGCCCCCTAATTCCAGCCATCTCTTTCAATACTCTCAATCTTTCTCCCCAATCTGATCTCTCCTATTCACCTTCCTACCCAATCCCCAGTTCACTAGCAAAATGTGTTCTGTTTTTCTGTTCTCAGGGAGCTCCATTTGTCCTACCTTACGCCCTTCTTGTAACTTAGCCTCTCTGGTTCTGTGAAATGTGGCATGGTTATCCTTTATTTAACTACTAATGCACACTTATGGATGTATACCATCTTTATCTTTAAGAGTCTAGGCTAGCTCACGCAGGTTGATTTTATTCTGTCCATTTTCCTGAAAATTTCATAATGAATTTTATTGCTCTTAACAACTGAATAATATATCACTGTGTAAATTTACTACATTTTCTTTATCTGTGCTATGAACTTAGTTGAACAAGTATCTCATGGAGTTTTGTGGAGAGTCCTTGAAGATATGTTCAAGAGTGGTGTAATGGCTGGGTCTTGAGGTAGATCAATTCCCAAGTTTCAGAAAACAAAACCATATTGATTTCCGTAATGGTTGTACAGTTTTCATTCTTATTAGCAATGGAGGATCCTTCACATCATTGCCAGCATAAGCTGTCACTTGAGGTTTTGATCTTAGCCATTCTGACATTCTTAGGTATACGACAGAATCTCAAAAGGGTTTTGATTTGAAATACCCTGATACCTACATTGAACATTTAAGTGTTTCTCAGTCATTTGAGATTATTCTATTGAGAATTCTGTTTAGATCTGTACCCCATTTTTAATTTTTATTTTTATATTCATTACAGTTTGTTCACTTTGTATCCCAGCTGTAGCCCCCACCCTCATTCCCTCCCAATTCCACCCTCCCTCATTTCCTCCCATGCCCCTCTCCAATTTCACTGATAGGGGAGGTCCTCCTTCCCTTCCCTCTGACTCTACCCTATCAGGTTTCATCAGGACTGGTTGAATTGTCCTCCTCTGTCGACTGGAAAGGCTGCTTCTCCCTTGGGGGGTGGTAGTGGTGATCAAAGAGCCAGCCACTGAGTTCATGTCAGAGACAGTCCCTGTTCCCCTTACTAGGTTACCCACTTGGAGACTGAGCTGCCATGGGCTATATCTGAGCAGGGATTCTAGCTTATCTCCATGAATGGTCCTTGGTTGGAGTATCAGTCTCAGAAAAGACACCTGTGCCCTAATTTTTTTTTTCCTTTGGTTGCTCTTCTTGTGGAGCTCCTGTCCCCTCTAGGTCTTACTATCTCCCTCTTCCTTCATAAGATTCCCTGCACTCTGCCCAAAAGTTGGCTATGATTCTCAACTTCTGCTTTGATACACTGCTGGATAGAGTCTTTCAGAGGACCTCTGTGGTAGGCTCCTGTCCTGTTTCCTGTTTTCTCCTTCTTCCAATTCCCATCCCATTTGTCTTTCTGAGTGAAGATTGCTCATCTTACTCAAGGTCTTCCTTCCTGTTTAGCTTCTTTAGTTGTACAGATTTTAGTATGTTTATCCTACTTATATGTCTAATATTCACTGATGAGTTAGTATATACCAGGTGTGTCTTTCTGCTTGTTGAATAGCTCACTCAGGATTTTCCCCATTTTTAATTGAATTATTTGGTTTGTAGATATCTAGTTTGAGATCTTTATATATTTTAGATATTTGCCTTCTTTTGGATGTGGACTTGATACACTCTTTCCCAATTCTGTAGGCTCTTATTTTGTTTTTTGTTTGTTTGTTTGTTTGTTTGTTTTTTTGATGGTGCTCTTTGCTTCTCAGAAGCTTTTCAGTATCATGAGGTCCCATTTATGGATTGTTGATCTTAGTGCCTGTGATAGCTCTCTTCTGTTCAGTTACGCTAGTGAAGACTCTTAGCATTTGAATATGGAATATGAAGCCTAAACTGGACATTTCCTATAACCAGGCAAGTTTTCCACCAGGGAGACTGGGACACAAATCCAGTCATAAAACTTTGGACCTACAGCCTGTCCTGCCTTCAAGATGCACTGGGCCAATGGTGGAGCACAACTTGTGGGAATGACCAACTAATGACTGGTCCAACTGAGGTCAACGCAAATGGGATCCCATGCCTGATGCTGCCTGATGGCCAGGAACCTATAGGATGGACATCCCAGAGATCCAAGATAAAATCAAACATAACTGGTAACAGAATCAATGAAATGATTACTAACAATATTGTACTATACTCATAGCTCTGTGCCCAGCCCAATTGTCATCGAGGAACTGATACCAGAGACCCTCAGCCAAACACTAAATAGAGCCAGGGAATCCTGCAGGAGAAGTTTCGGGGAGGATCATAGGAGCCCAAAAGGCTTGAGAAGACCATGAGAACCCAGTCCACACAATCACCTAAGCATGGATTATAGGAGATCTCAGAGACTAAAGTGGTAATCATGGACCCTTTATTGGTCTGAGCTTGGTTCTCTGCATATATGTTATGATTGTGTAGCTTGGTATTCTTGTAGGACTCCTAACAGTGGAAGTGAAGATAGTCTCTTACTCTTTTTCTTGTTTTGGGGACCCTTTTCCTCCTACTCACTTGCTTTGTCCAACCTTTATAAAGGGTTTATGCCTAGTATAATTGTAATTTGTTATGCCCTGTACAATTGCTATTTAGGGAGTCCTGCCTTTTTAGGGGGGAGGGAAGGGAGAAATAATATATCTGGGGAAAATAAGAGGTGTGTGTGTGTAGGACTGGAAAGTGTATAGGGAGGGGAAACTGTAGTCAAGATTTTCTGTATGAGAGAAGAATAACAAATATTTTAATTGCTTTATTCAATGGCCTACATTTATTTTATTTCTCCTGTTTATAGGAAGCGTAGGGTCCATTTATTAGACAACAAGTAATATTTATCTTTATGAGTCTGGCTTATTTTGCTTATTACATTAGTCTCTGGTTATAATTCTTTTTGCAACACATGAAATAATTACATTATTTTTATTGTTGAATAAAACTGCACTGTGTATATGTGTCTCACTCACTTTTCTTCCTACTTATTTGTTGATGGAGATACACGTTGATTAGTAATTTGGCTTTTATAATTACTTTTGTTACAAACATGAGTATGCGGGCATTTCTTCATCATGCTTCAATTCCTTTGAGTGTTCCAAGGAGCTTCTATGGCAGTTGCATTTTCAGTGACTGAGGATGCTCCATACTGATATGCATCATAGCTATACCAGTTTGCATTCCTGCCTAGAGGAAAAAATCTGATTTTCATCACATTTTATCATTTATTTTTTGTCATAATAATCATTCTTACTGGTGGGAAAGGGAATCTCATTGTAGATATGATTTGATTTTCCAAATGGCTCATATATTTATTGACAATTCATATTTCTATTTTGTAATTTTTTCATTTAATTTGCCCATTTATTGACTGGAATTATATTTTTAATATTAAGGTTCTAGTACCATTTGTTTAAGATGCTATCTTCAATGTAAATTGTTTGGCATCTTTGTCACGCATCAAAGGGTTATAAATTTGTAGGTTTATTTTTGGATTACTTTAAAGTTTTGCTAACCAAAATATCAACACATTTTAGGCAAACTGAAGATCTTTCCCAATCATTTTGAAAGTAAGAGTTTAGAAAAGAGCAACAAGTTAATTTTAGACTTGTTGATGTTAAATACTTACTCAATACAAAAGAAAATGCAAGGATTGTGATGATTGTTAAGCTGTACAAACTGCACTAGTGCAGAAAATAATCTTGGGTTGTCCCTTGGCTCAGGTTAATACTGTTTCTCTCTCTGATATAGTAAGAATTCTTATGCTCTAGGTTTGCTTAAGGACCCTGCCTCAAAATATAAGCATTAAAGTGTTGGGAAAATATGCAATAACTACAAAACCTTCCCTGCATCAAAAAAGGCAAAAAAAAAAAAAATCAAATAAAAGCAATCAAACAGGACAACAAAGCTCCTATTCCCAAAGGATTTTTCATTATAAAGGATTTTTATTATAATTATTTCTTTTTCTCAATAGTAAGATAATTTTTGACCACTGAATTTTACTCACAAATCTTTTTGACAACATAACACTTTATATCCTCTAGATAATATTACTCTCTATAACATGCTCAATTAATTTAATAGTCATGGGCTTTTTCATATTCACATATAGTTGATGTAGGGAGTCTTTTATTTTTTTCCCATTGTTCTTTAGTCTCCAATTTCATTTATTGATATACTTTTTTCTTCAGTAATTTTTAGGTCACTTCACACTAGTTTTATTCACCAGCAAGACTGGGTGTAACAACTCTAAATCACCGTCCTGCTCTTCATTTTTTTTCCTAAAATAAGGATTGACAGTCATGGAAATTACTGAGTGAAGCATCATTTCAATGCATTTTCTGTCTGTGACAACTACAGAAATTGCAGGGTCAGAAAATTGAAAGCACTTGTGAAACTCAACAAGGTCTTGATGGAGATGGAGAGTAAAACACAAAAGGACAAATAAAAAACAGGCAGATGTGAAAATAATATAAGCCATCCATGGAGGAAGGTCTTCTGAGGATTGCTTCCAATTTCACAGAAGCAACTTAATCTCTGCATCATAAACCACCAAACTACCAAGATAAATTAGTAATACCATGGTCTCGGGGCATCCAGATCACAGATGTACTCAAGGCTCTTTAATACATTATGTGTTAGATAGCCAAGGAACAGCCTGAGAGATTCCATAAATCTTGTACAAGCTAGTAATCCATAGAGGTGTAATAAAGATGTCTAGCTGTTACAGGGTTAATAAGGAATTATAAGTGCCTACCTCTTGCATTTTATCTCTGTCATATACTGGGTGTACTATAAAGTCTCTGGGTACTTCGGGAGATAATCATGAACTGCCATAAACTGGACGCAAGCTTTCTACCCCAGACCTCTCTCACTCTTACCTTACAAATGCATGATACTCTTCAACTTTGTTAGTATACAAGAAGTCCTAACTACAGTACCCCATGCTACTTCTGATATTCACCAAGGGCACAGAATATGACATTGGCTGAAGAAGTACACCAACGAAATAATAATTTATATGACACACTGAGGAGAAAGCATAGACTTCTGAAAGTATTTTAAGTGATTCTGAAATTGCATAATGTAACTACTTTTTCTCATATAAGGAAAGCCATCACTCAGGTTAATGTGTTAATAGAGTTGACTATGCTGCTTTATATGAAAAACTAATCTAGTTATTTTTAGTGTCTTATTATACTTTCAAAGAAATATTGTAATTGAATGTGCAAGCCAATGAATAAAATATAATTGAGGTGATACAGCTCCAAGGTGCATCGTCAGTTAGTAGTATTTGTGTGAGCAAATATACTTTCTTTAAAAGTTGTAATAATTATAACAATCAATTTTCTAATTGATCTCAGAATCTTCTTTTAGTCCAGCAGTGTCAGAAGACTGACCCATACTCAGTGATCACTGAAAATAAAAGGAGCTTTGACATTTGAATTTTTGTGATGTGTTTATTTATTGTGACTGTTGTGAAATAATAGATGTAGATGAGGGCAAGAAAAGATCCATGTACCCCCAGGGTGACCTCACGACACAGCTCACAATGAAATCTCATGGAGCATCGAAGCTCTTTCCATCTTCTAGTGTCTTCTTCAGTTTCTTTGGTGTCTTAAAATTTTCATCGCACAAAGGGTAAGGGTTATTTTGTCTAGATATATTCCAAGATATTTTAAGACTCATTTCAATGGGATTATTTATCTGATTACTTTCTCAGTATGCTTGTCATTTGTGTATAGCAAGACTACTGATTTTGTGTATGTCTGTATGTTTGTATTGATTTTGGTTTCTGGTTCTTTAATAAATACATTTATAAACTGTAGGAGTTCTCCGAAGGAGTATTTGATTCTGTTTTTCTTTGTTTTAATGAGTAGACTCATACAATTTGCAAACAAGTATATTTTGATTTCTTTTCTTTTCTATTTGTATCACATTTACTTTCTTCGCTTTTCTTATTGTATAAGACTTCGGGCCTTTATTGTAGAGGAAGAAAGTTAATAATATTTGTCCTGTTACATTTTTAGTGAAAATATTTTATGTTTCACCATGCTTAGGATAATGTCAGTTATGGGACTACTTTATATTAATTTTATATTGTTGAAACATATTGCTTACATTTATAGATTACCTGGGACCTTTGTCATGAAAATAATTGGGTTTTATCAAAGACATTTTTTATAACTGAGCTGATCATGTGGTGTGTCCTTGAATCTATTCATGTAGATGGGATACAGTTGGGGGTGCAAGAGAAAAAAGGCAGTGTTTTGGAGAGCATTAACTCCTACAAACATATGGAACCTAC
Source organism: Psammomys obesus (assembly GCF_907164565.1). Taxonomy (NCBI): domain Eukaryota; kingdom Metazoa; phylum Chordata; class Mammalia; order Rodentia; family Muridae; genus Psammomys; species Psammomys obesus. The sequence goes on along the minus strand of NW_026596166.1, from coordinate 20,307,570 downwards.
TCACTTGTAACTGAATTTAAAAATACAATTTTTTATTTTAAAAGAACTTAAGAGTTTTAAAATCTTAACAGTTTTCAAAATTGCCAAAATATTTCCTTAGAAGCTATGTATTGTTCAACAAAACACCGTTGACATGGGTGCAATATCTTTGTATAAACTGTTGGTCAGGAAGACCCCACAGACCCCCAAACATTTCAGGTTCTTATCATTCCTTTTGCTTACCTTTCAGAACTAGGCAGTAAGACCCTATTGCTAAAGAAATCAAATGCCTACATTATATGGTATTTAAAATTTTTAAAAAGGTTTTCAATGATGTTTAAAAGTTGTATTGGTATGTTTCCCCATGTGATACAACTAAATTTGTTTTGCTCCTGTGGAGCTCCTGTCTCCTCTTAGTCCTTCTATTCCCAGACTCTTCCATATGACATCCTGAACTCTGCCTAAAGTTTGTTTGTGAGTCTCAGCATCAGCTTCAATCCCTTGCTGGGTAGACACGTTCAGAGGAAGTAGACTCTGGTCTTATTCCCTCCTTTGACCTCTTCTGTTGTATCTGCCCTTCTGAATGAGACTGAAGCATCCTCCATAAGGTCCTCCTTGTTATTCAGCTTCTTTAGGTCTGTGGATTTTAGTGCATTTATCTTGTATTCTATGGATAGCATTTGCTTCTAAGTGAGTATATACCAAGTGTATCTTTCTGGTTCTGTGTTACCCCACTTAGGATGAGATGATCTTTTCTAGTTCTCTCAATTTGTATGCAAGTTTCATGATTTACTGTTTTTTCACAGCTAATTAGTATCCCATTGTGTGAAAGTACCACCATTGCTTTATCCATCTTTCTGTTGAGGGACATATGTGTTGTTTCCAGATTCTTGTTATTATGAATAAAGCTGCTTTGAACATAGTTGAGCAAATGTCTTTGTATGGTGGAGTATCTTTTGGTTATATGCCTAAGAGTTGTGTAGCTGGGTCTTGACGAAGCACTATTTGTTATTTTCTAAGAATGTGCCAAATTGATTTTCAAAGTGGTTGTACAAGTTTGCACTCCCACCTACAATGAAAGAGTGTTTTTTCTTTCTCCACATCCTCTCCAGCATGTGCTGTCACTTGAGTTTTTGATTTTTGTCATTCTGATAGGTGTGAGATAAAATCTCAGAGTCATTTGAATTTGCATTTCCCTGATGACATAAGGACATTGAACATTTCTTTTATTTTTTTTAATTTTATTTTTCTTATTAGTTACATTTTGTTAACTCTGTATCCCAGCCGTGTCCCAATCCCTCATTCCCTCCCCAATCCCACCCTCCCTCCCTTGTCTCCTCCCTGCTCCTTTCCAAGTCCACTGATAGGGGAGGACTGCCTCCCCTTTCATATGACTCTGTTTTGTCAGGTATCTTCAGGACTGGCTGCAAAGTCCTCCTCTGTGGCCTAACAGTACTGCTCCTCCCTTGAAAGTTGGAGAGGTCAAAGAGCCTGCCAACATTTCTGTAAGTTTTTTTGTTTTTTGTTTTTTTTTCTGCCATTCGAGATTTCTCTGTTGAGAATTTTTTTGTTTAGCTCTGTACCTCATGCTTTAATTGTATTATTTGGTGTGTTGGTATTTAATTTCCTGGTACCAGGGACGAGGCTCCAGATTTCCCACTCTTAAAGAAGGTTTGTTTATTAAGGTTCAAATGTTTCATTGTTTTCATAGAAGATTTTTTCCCTTTATTCAGTATGACTTAAACTTCAAATTTCTGTTTCTAACATGAACTCAATGGCGGGATCTTTGACACCCCCCCTCCCAGACCCACAGGAGGAGCAGCCCTGCTAGGCCACAGAGGAGGACTTTGCAGCCAGTACTGAAGATACCTGATAAACCAGTATCAGATGAAAAGGGAGGAGGTCCTCCCCTATCAGTGGACTTGGAAAGGGGCAGAGAGAAGATGAGGGAGGGAGGGTGGGATGGGAGGGAAAATACAACAGGGATACAAATTTAATAAACTGTAACTAATATTAAAAATTATAAAAATTGAAAAAAAAAGAAATCTGAAAGGCTTAATGTAATTTTTCCAATATCAACCCTATTATGAGGGTTCTTTTGATTCAAACCCACATTCTTAGCATCCAAGACAAATAAGATTGTTCCTACTAAGAAAAAGAGAATATTAACTGGGTCCAACTATTTCACACAAGCTTCGGAATTAAACTGGTTAGGAAAAAATAGAATTAATAGATGGTAACAAAATTCAAATACATGGACATTAAAGAAAATATTCTACAGAGTACAAATAAGTATAGACATGGGAAAGCATGTAGTCAATCTATCTAAGGACTACATTGTTTCATTGGTTAAAATACATTTACATCTTCAAGCCCTATTGCGAAGTTGATTATAATATCTTTAGATATTAAACTCCTATTATTTCACATGTAAACATACTGAAGACAAGATAAAGAAAATCAAGTTTGGATTGCAATGGTTGGCCCATTTGATAGTATCCACGCATTTCTTAATGACTTTTCATACTATTTCTCTGACATAAACTTTTTTTGTCCCCATCTTTTTGAGACTTGAATGAACCTTCTTCACATCATGGGACATAAACAAAATGTGACACTTAGCGAAGCAAGTAAACTGTAAACTAAAATTCACAAGGAGAAAAAAGCCATACTTCTGTCATAGATTCTGAAAGAGCACTTGACTGAACTTAATGGCTGTGAAGAACTGAACACAGTTAAACTATCTTGACCAATACTGTGCCTACTACATAGGGCCTCTGAATGGCTCTACCCTGCAGGATATCAAAGCAGATGGTGAGGCTTATGGCCAACTTTGGGCAGAGTTCAGAGAATCTTATGAAAGAAATGGGAAATAGTAAGACCTGGAGAAGACAGGAGCTCCACAAGGAGAGCAACAGATCCAAAACATTTGGGCACAGGGGTCTTTTCTGAGACTGGTACTCCAACCAAGGACAATTCATGGAGATAACCTAGAACCCCTGCACAGATGTAGCCCATGGCAGTTCAGTCTTCAAGTGGGTTCCATAATAATGGGAACAAGAACTGTCTCTGACATGAACTGATTGGTCTGCTCTTTGTTCACCATCCCCTGAGGGGGGAGCAGCCTTATCAGACCACAAAGGCAGACAATGTAGCCACTCCTGATGAGACCTGATAGACAAGAATCAGAAAGAAGGAGAGGAAGACCTCACCTTTCAGTGGACTGGGGGAAGTGCACAGGTGAAGAAGGGGGAATGAGGATTGGATTGGGAGGGGAAAAGGGAGGGAGCTACAGGGGGATACAAAGTGAATAAATTGTAATCAATAAAAATTAAAATTAAAAGAATGAAAAGCCAAAAATGATACTCTATCAAAATCTTTAAATTGTGTTTTTAACAGACCTATAGCTTCTGTCAACTCCAAATCCAAGAACCATCTGAAATGAGATAAGAGCTTTATTCATTTTGTTATAAACTGTCAGTCTGTACTCCCCACCAAATATTTAGTAATGCCTTGTTTTACTCTGTTCAGTAGTTAATATAGTCTCATATAATCACTTATATAGAAGAGCCTATCTATAGGACCAACCTAAACCTTTCCTCTGAGTGTGGTTATGTATTTTTTTCAAAAATAAAATAAAATAAGGATTGATCATCTTACCCAGGGTCCTCCTCCTTGCTTATCTTCTTTAGGCCTAAAGATTTTCGTATATTATTTGTCTAGAATATACTTATAAGCAAGTATATATCATGTATGTCTTTCTGATTCTGGGATACCTCACTCAGGATGAGCTTTTCTAGTTGCCATCATTCTCCTGTAATTTTCATGGTTTACTTGCTTTTAATTGCTGAGTAGTGTTCCATTGTGTAAGGTACCACAATTTCTGTATTCATTCCTCAGCTGAGGGACATCTGTTTTTTTTTTTTTTTTTTTCTTCAGATTCTGGTATAACAAAAACAGTTGCTACAAACATGGTTGACAAATGTCCCTGTGTCTGGAGCATGTTTTGGATATATGCCTAGGAGAGCTATGGCTGGATCTTGAGAAAGAACTATTCCTAATGGTCTGAGGGAGTGCCAAATTGATTTCCAAAGTGGTTGTACAAGTTTACATTCCCATCTTTCTCCACATCCTCTCCAGCATGTGTTCTCACTTGAGTTTTTGATCTTAGCCATTCTGGTAGGTGTAAGGTGAACTCTCAGGGTGGTTTTGATTTGCATTTCACTGATGACTGGGGATGTTGAGCATTTCTTTAAGTGTTTCTCTGCTATTTGATATTCCTCTATAGAGAATTCTATGCTTAGGTCTGTAACCCAATTTTTAATTGGATTACTTGGTTTGTTGGTGTTTAACTTCTAGAGTTCTTTACATAGTCTAGATATTAGCCCTCTGTCATATAGAGGGTTGATGAAGATCCTTACTAACATGTAGGGTGTTGTCTTATTCTGATTAACAGTGCCCTTTACTTTACAGAAGCTTTTCAGTTTCATGAGGTCCCATTTATTGATTTTTAATCTTAGAGCCTGTGCTGTTGGTGTTCTGTTCAAGAAGTTGTCTACTGTTCCAATGAGTTCAACGTTCTTCCCCACTTTTCCTTTGAACAGATTTAGTGTGTCTGGTTTAATTTTGAAATATTTGATCCACTTGGACTTTAGTTTTGTGCAAGGTGATAAACATAGGTCTATTTGCATTTTTCTACATGTAGACATCCAGTTAGACCAGCACCATTTGTTGAAGATTCTGTCGTTTTTTTTCCCAGTGTATGTTTTTGGCATCTTTGTAAAAAATCAAGTATCTGTAGGTATGTTGATTTATTTCTGTGTCTTCTATTTGATTCCCTTGATCCACCAGTCTGTTTCTGTGACAGTACCATGCAGTTTTTATTAATATTGCTCTGTAGTACTGCTTGAGATAGAGATGGTGATGCCTCCAAATGATCTGTTGTTGTACAGAATTGTTTTAGCAATTCTGGTTTTGTTTTGCTTTTTCATATGAAATTGAGAACTTTTCTTTCAAGGTCTGGAAATAATTGTGTTGGTATTTTGATGGGAATGGCATTGAATCTTTAGATTGCTTTTGGTAAGATGGCCATTTTTACTATATTAATCCTGCCAAGCCATGAGCACGGGAGATCTTTCCATCTTCTGATATCTTTTCAAATTCTTTCTTCAGAGACTTGAAGTTTTTGTTTGTTTCTTTGTTTGCTTTCCCAAAAGGTCTTTCACATTCTTCCTTAGACTCATACCAAGTCATGTTATTAGTGGCTATTGTGAAGGGTGTTGTTTCCCTAATTTCTCTATCAGCCCTTTTGTCTTTTGTATACAGGTGGGCTACTGAAAGGCAAAGGGGATAGACATTGGAAGAGGGAGAAAACAGGTAACAGGATAGGAGCCTACCACAGAGGGCCATCGAAAGACTTTACCCAGCAAGGTATTGAAGGAGATACTTAAATTCACAGCCAAACTTTAGCAGAATGAAGTGAATCTTATGAATGAATGGGGAGATAGGAAGAACTGGAGCTCCACAAAAAGAGCAAAAGATCTAAAACTTTTGGGCACAGGAGCCTTTTCTGAGACTGATACTCCAACCAAGGACCATGCATGGAAATAAACTAGAACCCCTATAACCCCTGCACAGAAGTAGCCCTTGGCAGCTCAGTCTTCAAGTGGGTTCACTAGTACTGGGAACAGGAACTGTCTCTGACTTGGACTTAGTGGCTGGCTCTTTTATCACCTCCCTTGATGGGGGAGCAGCCTTTCCAGGCCACAGAGGAAAACAATGGAGCCAGTGCTGATGAGACTTGATAAGCTAGTGTCAGAAGGAAGGGGAGAAGGACCTCCCCTATCAGTGGACTTGGTGAGGAGATGAGGGAAGGAGTGTGGGATTGGGAGGGAATGAGGGATGGGGCTACATCAGGGATACAAAGTGAATAAACTCTAATTCAGAAAAATATAAATAAATTTTTAAAAAGTGAAAAAATGAAATACATTAAAAGCAAAATAAAATATCTGTTATCCAATGAAGGAAAAATAATATATTTTTGATTGAAGCAACATATAATGAAGAATTATCACTAAAGATAATGTTAGATATTACACCTTATACACAGAGAAAGGAATGAGAACATGTGATATAGTGTATAAGTTAACTAAATTTAAATTGCCTCATATATATATATATATAACATTTATATTACATATATATATTACAATATAATTAAAACATTTTACCTCAAAAGCACAACAAAATATATTTAATCTGAAATGAATGTCATGACTTTGACAAAGCCTGCATATTAAAAGGATCAGTTTATCTATATAAACAAAAATATGATGTTCTTAGTTCTTACAGAAATGTTAGATTTGTTCAATCCAGTGGAATTATAATTCATATGGAAAAGATACACAGATATTTCTACTGCAGAAAAACAAGCTATATAGCTTTGCTTGAAAGTTTCATTCCCCTAAGCTTTAGTAGACTAAAACTAAAAGCTATAATCTACATAGCTAAGAAAATTTGCTGTATAAGTAAAAATAGGGCATATCCAACTACATAGTATATAAAAATGAGAAACTCATTACATTTAGCTAGATTATTTTCTGTTGAAGAAAATGAGATAGGCAGAGTAAACTAATCACTTGGATGTAGACTAGTTAATAATTTATATATCAAGAATGTTCTGAAAATGTTCTCAAAAGTATTCTACTAAGTTCTTATTGAAACATTTTTGATGTATAATCTTAATTAATAATTCAAATAATGATGAAAACAAAATTTCCTAGAAAAATATACCTATTTAGTTTAATTATTTATGTAATAAAGTTAATGCAATATATAAAATAATTTTATTTTCTATAATATGTTCAATATACTAGATCTTAATGTTTTAGGGAAACCCAAAAATATAGTGATAATAAGCATGGAAATCAAGTCAGCATCCAAATGTCACAGCAACTGAATATACCATTTATACCTATAGTTGAATGAGTGCTTAAAGTGGAAAAATTAATATGAAAGGCCGTGAAGTTATTCAAGGTATAAAAACACTTCCTGGGAAAGCTTAGTGACCTGAGTTGCATCCTTGCAATAGTGAAAGGCAATAACTGACTCCTGAAATTGGTTCTCTAACCTTAATATGTGTACTGTGGCATATACATTGTATAACATTTACATATACAATGTATAACACATATATTACATTCAATAATAGTAAGTAACATGTGATAAAATAAAATGTATGCATAAAAACTAAAAGCAGAAATAATCCTAATGCCCATCATCTGACCAAATGTTTAATGGATATATGATAGTGGTGTTTATTTTTTATTTTTATTTTTTATATTAATTACAGTTTATTCACTTTGTATCCCAGCTGTAGCCTCCTCTCTCATTCCCTTCCAACACTACCCTCTCTCCCTTATCTCCTCCCATGCCCCTCTCCAAGTCCACTGATAGGGGAGGTCCTCCTCCCCTTCCCTCTGACCCTAGCCTATCAGGTCTCATCAGGACAGGCTGCCTTGTCTTCCTCTATGGCCTGGTAAGGCTGCTCCCCGCTCAGAGGGAGGTGATCAAAGAACCAGCCACTAAGTTTTTACTGTCTGTGTGAGGACATATTGTTCATTACTGACAGAAATGTTGTTTTGGTAAGTCTTACCACATATACAGATGTTGAAAACAAAATAAATAAATGAAACCATTTATGTAACTCAACTGATGATTGAGCAGTTAAGGATATTTGCTGCTTTTTTTAGAGAAACAGAAGTAAGTTCTCAGTGTGTGTATTAGATTGCTCACAAATGTCTGCAACGCCAGTTCCAGGGAATCGGAAGTTCTCTTGTATCTTCTGTAGGAACATAAACATAAGTACAGGTGTACAGAGATCACAAACTTAAGAGTATACAGACATAAGCACACACAGGTAAACATAGAGTTTTAAAATGAAGTCAACTCTCACAGGACAACTATTTTTTTTGTTTGTTTTCATATATATCACATGTCCTTTATTTAAAAAAAAATGGAAAAACAGAAAGTTAACAATTATTTTCCAAAATCTGAGGGAGTAACAAAAATTGACTACCAATCAGTATTACATATCCTTTATAGAGTGATAATAATATTCTAAAATTATACAGTGATAATAAGTGCACACAACTATGACTATACCACTGCTGGTGGAAGAGCAGACTTACTACAGCCATTGTGGAATCCAATATGGCAGTTCCTCAGAAAATTGGGCATTTATGTACCTCAAGATTCAGCCATACCACTCTCGTGCATATATACTCAAAGGGTGTTCCATCATGCCACACAACACTTGCTCAACAATGCGGATACATTCATATTAGCCAGCAACTGGAAACAACCTACATGTGCCTCAACACAAGAATGGATAAAGAAAATGTGGTCTGTTCACACAGTGAGTGGACAGAGCTGTCAAAAGAAAATGATATCACGATATTTTCAGGCAAATGGATGAAACCAGAAAAAAATCATGCTGAGTGAGGTAAGTCAGACATGGAAAGACAAATACGGCATGCATTCATTTATAAGTAGATATAAGTAGATATTAGCCATAAAGTAAATAATAGTCAAGTTACAATTAGTGGTGACAGAAACAGTCTGATCAATATGGGCTGAGAGGGGTTGGAGTAAGTTAGTGCATGAAGAGATAGCTGGAGTTATGGCGGGGCATTTGATAGTTCGTGTAGGAAAAAGAACAGTGGAAACGTCCTGTAATCTGTGAAGGTGATCCTAAAGACCACCCCTAGTAATTGGGGATGTAGATTCTTGACTTACAGTCTCTTGGAACCAGGGGATTCTTCAAGTGTTGGAACAAGTTTGCATTCAACTGAGTTGCTGGCCAACAATTACCCATGAAAATCCCCCAAATAACCAAGATTGTTGTTAAGACAAAAGCAGTTGCTCTCAGCAAACTGACAGTGGGGCCTCATTACAGGGGACTACAGCCATACAAGATCATCAGAGAAGCTTCCTCCAACAGATAAAAACAGATGCAGAGACCTACAGGTAGACATTATGCAGAGAGAGATTCTAAATTCTTGTTAGCTGTCAATTCCCTCTCCTTAGAGCTCCTACAGAAGAGGAGGCAGAATTGTTAGAAGAATCAGAGAGGATGGACAAGAAGGCCTTCTGAATCAACTAAGCAAGTTTATAGAGACTGAAACAGCAAGCATAGGGCCTATGGGGATCTGCATCAGGTGCTCAGAGCATATAAAATTAGCTTTGTATTTTTCCTTTCTTCTAGTATTATCATTTGTTGCAATTTATTCAATTTGTATTCAGGTCCCTCCCTTGTCTCCTCCCAATCCCACCCACCTTCCCTCTTCTCCCTCTTCCCCAGTTGACTGATAAGGGAGTGCTAATCTCATTCCATCTGATCCCAGCCTATCAGGTCTTACCAGGACTGGTTGCATTGTCTTCCTCTGTGGAGGAGCAAGGCTGTACCTACTCCCCCACCCTCCAGGGGGTATGTGATCAGACAGCCTGCAGCTGAGTTCATGCCAGAGAAAGTCCCTGTTCCCCTTATTAGAGACACCACTTGGAGACTGAGTTTATAAATTCTATAGACACCTGAAGCAGGAAAATACAGGAAACAGGACATAAGCCTACCACGGACAGCCTCTGAAAGACTACTGATTGAAGTGTTGAAGCAGAAGGTGAGACTCATAGCCAAACTTTGGGCAGAGTGCAGGGAATCTTATGAAAGAAGGGGGAGATAGAAAGACCTAGAGGGAACAGGAGCTTTCAAAAGGAGACCAACAGAGCTATAAAAACTGAGCCCTGAGGCCCCTGAAGAAAATGGCTTAGTATTTTTATAGGACTCCTGACTGTGAGAACTAGTGGCTCTCTCTTGTGCCTGCTCTGGGGACTCTTTTCCTCCTGTTGGGTTGCCATGTCCCACTTCAATATTATGTGGGTGTTATAGGGGTTTATTAATATTTACTATTGATTTATCTTCTGGTAATGCTTGCTGCTAATCTTAAACAGCTGGATAACCAAATCACCACACAGAAACTGAGTTTTTAGTTAACCTAGAACACAATGCTGGGCAATATTTACTCCCTCCTAAACCTCCAAGCTCTCCATTTCCTAACATTTAGATTTCCCACATTATGCTTGCTTTTTGTGAAATCTTCGGTCTGGTTCATGCTCCATGTCCTCCAAGATCTCTCCTCTAGCTCCGCTCTCCTCGCTCCCCTCTTGCCACTTCTCCTCCACTCTTCTCCCTTCTTCTGGCTCCTCCCCTCTTTCCTGTCCTCTGGCCCCTCCCTGCTCAACATTGTGTCTAGTTGCTTTTATTTTGTTCTGTTTATAAAAGAGTTGAGACAGGATGCTTAGAATGAGTACCACAATGCAATATCTGAATTGAAACCAGAGTTGGGGGGTGGGGTGGGGGAGAAATCAGTATTTGAATGAACAAGGGTAAGTTGTATACATTAACAAAAACATTATACCAACATGTGGGTTTGTTGTTGTAATTGTTTTGTTTTATCTTATATTTTATTTTGTTATGTTTGGATATATCTCTTAGAACTTTTTTTTCCCCTAAGTAGAGAGAGAAAGGAAGTGGATCTGCAGAGGAGAAGGGGAAGAACTGGGAGGAGTAGACTGAGGGCAAACTATAATCAGGTTATACTGTATAAGAACAGAATCTATTTTCAATAACAGGAGAAAAGTAAAAAAAAAAAAAAGGAAAAAGAAAATGTTGAAAATATATTTTGTTATTCTTTCCATATTTGTTATTTTTACATAGTCATAATCTTGCTGAAGGAATATTATATCACAGGAGTCTCTTGTTTCAAAAGCAATTAGTAGTTTCCAATGTTTTGTGTTTTTCAAAGGGGATTGTTCAGGTCCCAATTATGAATTGTATTTACTATAATTTGAAGGTTTGGCAAGTGATTTTCCAGTGAAGTACTGTGTAACTTTAATAAGTTACACAGGGTGTTACTTTATTTTAAGGGACTTGTTAAAAAAAAAAAAGCCAAAGGAATATTTTGAAATTATTTAATCTTGAGACTAATACTCCAACCAAGGACCATGCACAGAGATAACCTAGAACTCCTGGACAGATGTAGAGCATGACAACTCAGTATTCAAGTGGGTTCCCTTGTCATGGGAACAGGGACTATCTCTGACATGAACTCAGTGGCTGGCTCTTTGATCACCTCCTTCTGAGGGGGGGAGCTGCCTTACCAGGCTACAGAAGAGGACAATGTTGCCAGTTCTGATGAGACTTGATAAGCTAGAATCAGATGGAAGGGGAGAAGGACTTCCCCTACCAGTGGACTTGAGAAGGGTCATGGGAAGAGATGAAGGAGGGAGGGTGGGATTGAGAGGGAACAAGCGAGAGGGCTACAGCTCGGATACAAATTGAATAAACCATAATTAATTAAAAATTTTTCATTCAAAATTTGTTATTTCTGTATTTACACAAAAATTTGAATTTTACTTAAATGTACTACTTTCTACTTTTAGTTTTAAACATTTTATTTATAATTATCCAAAATATTTTAAGTACATTGATTCATTAATCTTAAACAGGTACAAAAATATAAGTAAAAGATGAATAAATTCCTGCATGCACTGCTTTCAACAAAATCTTTGAAAAATTTTCAGTTATATTTTTGGATATATAATCAACTCTTTACATGTATTATGACTGAATCTTATAACATTAAGCTCATTATGCAAACACATATCTATCCTAATTTTGCTTTCAATCCTAATTAACACCTCTTAAAAGTTTATCAAATATGTTCTCATTTAGGTCATTAATCTAAAACTGTGGAATAGGTCAGGAAACAGAAGAAGCCCTTTCAAATAATTAGTACGCTTCTTAAACACTGGAAGTCAGTCCTTAATTAACTTCTTCTAGTGAAAGCCATTGCCTAGGTTATGAATTTATGTAACTGAATTGGCATAAAATTCATATATTTTAAACATATCAGTAAAATTGTGGCAAGAGACATTATATTTTTAAGCTTACATCCACAGAACCACCTCTGAGATCTTTAAATTTTAACACTAAATAATACAGAAGCACTGGGAAACAAAAAGAATTTTAGTTTGCAAATGACATGAAATGTATGTACCTATCAAGAATTTCTTAATTTATGCTTCTGTTTTAAAAAGAATGTGCTTATTTTTATTTTATAAACATGAGTGATTTGCCTGCACATGTGTAAATGCATTAATGCACAGCTGGGGTTGGAGGGGCCAGAAGAGGGCACCAGTCTTCTGGAGCTTGAGTAAAAGGATGGTTGTAGCCTGCCATGTGGGCATTGGAAACTGGACCAGGATCTGGATTTTGTAGCTTGGCTAACATGTAATGTATTTGTAGTAGAGTATGTACGTATCTATACACTTGTATGTATACATGTTCATATATTGCAGTTTTAGATGACAAGGTGGTTCATGAAAAATGAAAGCAGTCAAGAGATGGAGAAAAAGATAAAGATGATGTAGCATGAGAGAGCAGTAAAGAATAATACATATGAATAACTACAAAGAATGAGCAGTAATAGACCAGGATGAACAGTTCATTTTGCCAATATTCCATTTAGTTAAAATTCTTATAAATTGCTGCCGAACTGAATCCTATTTCCTAATCTGGATTACTAAAATTAATTAATATAAATGGAACATTTTAAAGTTGTGATGGTTCAATTTTTTTATTTCATAAAAGAAATAAATATGCACATGCAAGTAGAACATAAGCTATATAGAGGAACAAAACATACTAATTAAAGCAATATGCATGATATTCAATATCTATAAACATGTCCTGCATAATACAGTACAGTGAATATACACACTGATATATTTAAAAGTAAAAGCAATAAGAAGCATTTTTAACCTGATATAAGTTTGAAAAACTGAATATTGAAGTACATTTTGAAGAATAATTTTGTTTTACATATGCTAAGAAAAATAGTCTTTCATAAATATACAAAATTGTCTAACGGCTATGTCCTCTTCTGGAAACAATTTATTTCAAACAAAGTAATGATTTTCTGAGTACACTTGTACTGGTAACTGAATACAACTAGTCACCGAATTTATTTTGTGAATATATCAACAAAAATAAGAAAAATATCTCTGCCAATTGAATATATATACTATGATAGCAGAAAATTTACAAGCAAATAAGATGTATAACATTGTGGATATAGCAGCTCTATTTACTGGGTAGAGAATGGAGCAATTAAATCAAAAGACAAATTGCTGGAACAAAAAAAAAAATCTGCCTAAGAAAAATAATGACTAGTTTTTAAATAGTATCATTATACCTTTTTGCCTAGAAAGGAACTTTTAAAGGAGGTGTTTAAGGATGGGGGAACAAAGGAGTATGACAGCATGGAAAGGATTTTTGCAACCATAGCTGTAAAAGTTCAGATTGCTTAAAGACTGTTCTTGCTCACTACGGGTTACTGGATGCTAAGCAATGATCCAAATGCCAGAAAAGATCATCATTATGTTAAAGCATGCTTTATTCTAGAGCACATTAAATAAAGCATATGACACATAAATTGTCCCCATACAGGAACAGAGGCAGTGCATGTGAAGAGAAAAATAAGTACATAGGCATATAAGTATATACTAGTGAGAGTTTACAGATTCTTTCTTGATTTTAATATCCAGTGACTCTGAAAATAGTCTTAAGCTAATAACATGAAACCAGAAGTAGAACTGAAGATGTGAGGAGGAAAAACAAAACTGGATGATTGTGATTTCTAAAATATAGTATGTGTATGTGTTAAAGACACATAGTTAAATTCTCATGCATGTAAAAGTACTTATTTCACAGTGTTAGTTAGAAATACAGTGTAAGAAGTGGTACCAAGTTAGAGTAAATTTTCACCAGACAGTTCAATTTTATGAATATGGAAGGTTTGTAAGCACAAGGAAGACTGATCCAAGGCAGTACAATTAAGAGCAAACAGAATCATACAATGCACACAAATGACTGGTAAGAGCAATGATAGTTGTCATCTCAACAATGTAAAACATTAAAAAAAAAAGAAGAGAAAGAAGTACATGGAGGAATAAAGGATTACTAAGTGCAGTTTCTGGTAGCATAGGTAAACTGGTATTTACTCGAAAAATAATTATTGAGAGTGATGTAGGAAGATTTCAGGCAGAAAATGTAACAACTGGTATGGAAAGAACATATTATTTTTATTTATTTGTGTAGGGTGGATTTGAGGAGTGACTAATTGATTTGAATCTGTGGGAAGACAAAAAGGCAGCAGGTTGTGAAGACCAATTTTTTTTTTGGGGGGGAGACCAATTTTAATCCAACAACATGGCTGCTGTGGCAAATGATCACATCCAGAGACCTTCTAGGTCTATGTGATCTGGCTGTAATACAGACACACTCTGGATTACAGTATGATCTGGCTGGAGTACAACATGCCCTTCATACACACTTTTAATTCCACACAATGAAGATATGATATAATTAGTTTATAGAAGGAAGTGGCCATGTTTAAAAGTGAGGTCTGTTGGTTGGGCATTTCCTCAATCTCTGCTCTATCTTTATCCCTGCACATCTTGTACGCAGGGTAAATTTTGGATTGGAGTTTTTGTAGTTGGGTTGGAGTTACCTTCCCTCTGATAAAAGACTAGTCTAGTTAGTAGGTGTCCTCTACAGTCTCTATGGCCTCTGCTATTAGGAGTCTCTGCTTGAGTCCCCTCATATCCTCCCAAGAACCTACCCTGATGTAGGGCTCTGGCTTGTTACAGAGATACCCCCTTCCCTCAGTTTCTCTTTTCTCTACAGGCCTTCTTTACAGGCATTGAGGGAATACCCAATCAATGCCTGGCTCAATCAAAGACAACCCTGTAAGAGAGTACCAACTCCTGACACTACAAAACATCCTCTGCAAACTTGCAGTAAGAAGCCTATCAAAGTTGTCCTCTGAGAGGCTTTATCTAGCAGAGCCTCAAAACAGATGGTGAGACTCACAGCCAAACATTGGGCAATTCTTAGGGAGGAAAGAGAAAGGGACCTAGAGTTGACAGGCGATCCACAATAGACACAACTAACCAGGACCAAGAGGTGCTTGCTGAGAGTGGAATAACAACCAAAGACATGTCGGAGCTGGACCCAGGATCCCTAAAAAGTTGTAGCAGATGCACAGTTTAGGCCTAATGTCAGTCCTCTAGTAAGGGAAGTGAGAACTACATTTGACAGGGACTCCAGCTTTTCTGTTCACTTTCCCATGGCAAGAATGCCTTGCCAAGCCACAGGGAAAGAGGATCCACTCAGTCCTGATTCAGCTTGATGAGATGGGTAGAGCAAGAGAAGGAGGGAGAGGAGAAGGATTGGGAGAGTAGGAAGAACAGAGTTTCAACAGGATGTAATATGAATAAATAAAACTGAATCTAATTGGGGGGCAGACAGTAATGCATCAAAGAAAGACTTGAGTCAGAGGTTGGATATGCACAGCTTTTATGAGAATAGAAGAGAAAGGGATTTTTTTTCTTTTTTTAAATTTTATTTTATTTTATTAATTACTCTTTATTCACTTTGTATCCCCCCATAAGCCCCTTCCTCCTCCTCTCCTGGTCCCACCCTCCCTCCCCCTTCTTCACTCATGCCCCTCCCCAAGTCCACAAGTTTCTTACCACTTCAGTTTTTACAGAGACATGTAGCAGAGGAAACAAGGTAGATACGGGTGATGACAGAACAAGCCAGAGAATGGGAAGGAGCCAGAATATTAAAACATTACCTGGCCTGTTAATATAATGTTCTTTTGAAATGTATACACCTTACTCTTATTCATTCAAACGCTGATTTCTCCCCCAACCCCCACTCTCTGGTTTCAATCCGGATATTGCATTCTGATACTTATTCTAAGCATCCTGTCTCAACTGTGTGTAAACAGGCCAAAATAAAACAACTAGTCACAATGTTTTGCAAAAGGAGGAGCCAGAGGACAGGAAAGAGGGGAGGAGCCAGAGGGCAGGAAATGAGTGAGAGGAGAAGGGGCAAGAGGAGAGCTTAGAGAGAGAGCTGGAGGAGAGATCTTGGAACACAGGGAGAGATGGACGGAACTAATATATCATTAAAAGCAAGTATAATGTGGGAAATCTAAATGTTAGGAAACTGAGGGCTTGGAGGTTTATGGGGGGAGTAACTATTGCCCATCATTGTGTTCTAGGTTAACTAAATAAACCCAGTCTCTGTGTGGTGATTTGGTTATACAGCTGTTTCAGATTAACAGCAAGCTTTACTAAAAGATATATCAATAGTAAATATTAATCACTGTAAATATTAATCAATAGTAAATATTAATCACTTACAACACTGGCCACAGAGAAAGACAATGCAGCCTGTCCTGGTGAGACATTATAGGCTAGGGTCAGATAGAAGGAGTGGAAGATCTTCATTATCAGTGGACTGGGGAAGGGGCATGGGAGGAGAAAAGGTAAGGAGGGCAGGATTGGGATTTGGTGAGGAAGGGGAGCTAGAGCTGGGATACAAAGTGAATAAATTTTAATAATTAAAAAAATAAAAAATAAGAATAGAAAATAAAAACATATTGCCAGAATTAGTTTGAGGCCAGGCAGAACAATTTAGTCAGAACCCAAGGGAAGGCAGTATAAAATAATGAATTTGCTGATGAATTTAGGCCAGAAGAGCTGAGGTGAAGCAACAAATGCAGGTTTAGAAATAGGTCCACCCCATCAGTGGACTTGGAAAGGGAAAGGGAGGGAGGGTGGGATAGGGAGGGAATGAGGGAGCGGGATACAGCTGGGATACAGAGTTAATAAAATGTAACTAATAAGAAAAAAATAAAAATAAAAAAAATGAAATAGCAAGAAAGGCTTCGGAAGGCTTTCATTCCCTCATCTGAGGAAACAAAAACATTTAAAGGGTAGCTCAATTGAAGTGAAATACTCTTATACTTTTTTTGTAAATATGTTACTACAGGGAAAATGTGATCATTTGATGATATGTTTCTAAGCAGCCACCAATTTTGTTTGACACCTGATCAGAAAATGCTGATCAGATCCTGAGATAGAAGAGTGGAATGAGTGAACATTATCATTGAGAAATTCTCTTAGTTAGGATTTCCATTGCTGAGAAGAAATAACATAACCAAGGCAACTCTTATAAAGGAAAATATTTAACTAGAGCTGACTTACAGTTACGGAGGTTTAGTCTATTCTCATCATGGTAGGAAGCATGGCAGCTTCCTGGCAGACAGTCCTGGAGAAGGAGCTGAGAGTTCTACATCTTGAGCCACAGGCAGCAAGGTGGAGATGGGATGTGTTTCACACTGGGCATAACTACAGCATTTAAGACTTCCACAGTGACACACTTCCTCTAACAAGTCACACCTCCTTCAATATGGTCACACCTCCTCATAATGCCACCCCCTATGGCCAAGAATTCAGACACATGAAAGATAGGTGTTACACCATTTCAAAACACCACAGAAGCTGACAAAATTATCTAGTTGATAGATACAGAGAATAAGATTATGTTAAAAGTGGACCATAAGATAGCATAGGGGTTTTAACTGAGAGTGGGACCTAATATCTACCTGAAACACTGAGAAATTACAAGGAAGTAAGTTTTTATATTATGATAATAGTAATATGGAAAAATGAGTGTGGTGCTGTTAAAGATGGATACTGTAGTTCTATAGACAGATAATGAGTTTTCCAGGGTGGAATGAAAGGAGGCAGAAATGGACAGAAGTAGAATGGATAGGGAGATGGATGCACTTAATAAATGAGAAGGAAACTATTTTGGGATCTTCTCAGATAGCTTCAGGATGGATTGAAATTGTTTAAGAAGTTAGACTGTCATATCTTACTTCATTGGTGAGGTATTTCCAAACCATTAGAGAAGGCGCCTGGGACCTATTCGTTACTCCATAGGATTTTTAGTCCTAGAGCAAGGAATTAGACTCAGAATACATAGACAGTGGTGCAGAGATAATAGATTAAGAATGAAAACCCAGACATTCATGGAGATTACCTAGAACCCCTGCACAGATGTAGCCCGTGGTAGCTCAGTCTTCAAATGGGCAACCTAGTAAGGGGAACAGGTGTTGTCTCTGACATGAACTCAGTGCCTGGCTCTTTAATCACCTCCTTCTGAGGGGAGGACAGCCTTACCAGGTCACAGAGAAAGGCTATAAAAGAGAGTCTTGATGAGACCTTATTGGCTAGGGTCAGAAGGAAGGGGAGGAGGTACTCCCCAATTAATGGATTGGGAAAGGGGCATAAGAGGAGAAAAGGGAGGGAGGGAAGGCAGTATTGGGAGGGGATGAGGGTGGGGGCTATATCTGGGATACAAAGTCAATAAATTGTAGTAAATAAAAATATATTTAAAAAAATGTAAACCCAAACATGGCTCACTTAAGCTAACTCACTAAAGAGGTAGAGGTAGATGGAATAATTAGTCCCTTTAGAAGATAGTGTACTCTTTCATCCCAGAATTTTGGCCCTATGTGCAGTAGTTTTCAGGCTGTGGACCACAACCTCATGTAGTTTGTAAGCGGACTAACTTTTTAAAATATTTAGAAAGCATGTCATCATTGAAGATGTCAGTGTAGGAGCTCAAAGGAAAAACCTGGAGTCATTAACTAAACAAAAACTGTAGGGGTCTTTTTCCCGACTGATTGCTTAATAACTTACACAGCCTGCTTTTTCTTTTTTTTTTTTAATTTACTTTAATTTTATTAACTACATTTTATTCACTTGTATCCCCCATAAGCCCCTCCCTCTTCCCCTCCTGGTCCTACATTCCCTCTCTTTCTTCACGAATGCCCCTCCCCAAGTCCACTGATACAGGAGGTCCCTTGTGATCTAAGTCTATCAGAGCTCATCAGGAGTGGCTGCATTGTCTTCCTTTGTGGCCTGGTAAGGCTGCTCCCCCCTCAGAGGGAGGTGATCAAAGAGCAGGTCAATCAGATTATGTTGGAGGCAGTTCTTCTTTCCATTACTATGTAACCCACTTGGTTACATAGTAAACTACAATGGACTACATCTGTGCTGGGGTTCTAGGTTTTCTCCATGCCTGGTACTTAGTTGGAGTATGAGTTTCTGGGAAGACCTCTGTGTTCAAATTTTCTGGTTCTGTTGCTCTCCTTGTGGAGATCCTGTCCTCTCTTACTATTTCCCACTACTTACATAATATTCCATGCATGCTGCCCAGCAGTTGGCCATAAGTCTCTGCATCTGCTTTGATATTCTGCAGGGCAGAGCCTTTCAGAGGCCCTCTGTGGCAGGTTCCTAAATTGTTTCCTGTTTTCTTCTTCTGATGTCCATCCTCTTTGCCTTTTGGGATGGGAATTGAGCGTTTTAGTCAGGGTCCTCTCTCTTGATTAGTTTCTTTAGATGTACGGATTTTAGTAGGTTAATCTTATGTTATAAGTCTATATGAGTGAGTATATACCGTGTGTGTATTTCTGCTTCTGGGACAGCTCACTCAGGATGATCCTTTCCAGTTCCCAGCATTTACCTGAAAATTTCATGATTTTCTTATTTTTCATTGTTGAATAATAATCCATTGTGTAGATGTACCACAATTTCTGCATCCATTCTTCAGTTGAGGGGCATCTGGGCTGATCCAGCTTCTGGCTATTTCAAATAAAACTGCTACAAACATGGTTGAGCAAATGTCCTTATTGTGTACTTGAGTCTGTTTTGGATATATGCCTAGGAGTGGTATGGCTGGATCTTGAGGAAGCACTATTCCTAGTTGTCTGAGAAAGCGCCAGATTGATTTCCAGAGTAGTTGTACAAGTTTACATTCCCACCAGCAGTGGAGAAGGGTTCCCCTTTCTCCACAAACTCTCCAGCATGTGCTGTCCCTTGAGTTTTTCATCTTGGCCATTCTGATGGGTGTAAGGTGAAATCTCAGGGTCACTTTGATTTGCATTTCCCTAATGGCTAATGACATTGAACATTTCTTTAAGTGTTTTTCTGCCATTCTATATTCTTCTACAGAGAGTTCTCTGTTTAGCTCTGTTTCCCGTTTTTTAATTGGATTACTTGGTTTGCTGCTTTTCAGCTTCTTTAGCTCTTTATATACACTGGATTTTAGCCCTCTGGAAAAAAAAAAGATAGCATCTTTAACAAATGGTGCTGGTCTAACTGGATGTCTACATGTAAAAAAATGAAAATAGATCTATACTTATCACCCTGCACAAAACTAAAGTCCAAGTGGATTAAAGACCTCAACGTAAAACCAGACACATTAAATCGTTTAGAAGAAAAAGTGGGGAAAACCCTAAAACTCATTGGTACAGGAGACAACTTCCTGAACAGAACACCAACAGCACAGGCTCTAAGAGCAACAATCAATAAATGGGACCTCATAAAACTGAAAAGCTTCTGTAAAGCAAAGGACACCATCATCAAAACAAAACAACAGCTTACAGATTGGGAAAGAATCTTCAGCCTGCTTTCTTAGTACACCTCATAGCTACTTCCCAGGGTTGGCATCACTCATACTGGCCTAGACTCTCCCACATTCACTATTAATCAAGAAACCCCCTATAGGTTTGTCTAGAGGCCATCCTAGTCAGGGAATTTTCTAAATAAAGATTCCCATTTCTCTAATGACAATAGGTTCTGTGAAGTAGAGAAAATACTAAGCATGACATATGTCTAGTTATACATTCTACACCAAGTTTATAGCAACATTCCAGCATCTAACACTGGAAAAACAAAACTTGGGTGAGTGGCTGAAAGACTGCATTAATGTAGGAATGCCTGAGAATGCATTCACATAGAAACCAAGCGGCATGCTAACTATAAAAAAGGCAGATGGATTTTAAACTATGCTAAATATGTTATATATTCATCATGTAAGAGATAAATAAGTTATTGTAACAATTGCAAATGTTTTGCTAAAATTATACCTCAGTGATGCTTTCATGATTATTTTAGTGAAGGTAAACCTAAAGAATGGTTTACAAACAGGTGTCATATATCTACATTTCCAATATGTAAAATGGAGCAGTTATAATATAACTCACTATACATTTCCTAACAAATGTTGTATTTTGATAGATACTGTGTCAAGAAAGATTTTCTGTGGTCATTAGCTGTAGCAAAGTACAAGGATTTCTCACCTTGTAGAGATAAGCACTCTAAAAGCTCGGCTGTGAGAATTTTAATGATTTTAATTTGAATGTTCTATAGCTGAAATAAAGATTCTGACTTGTCTTTAGCAATTAATTCTTTATGGTGTGATCATTAATCAGACTGTTATGTGTGTATATATATATATATATATATATATATATATATATATATATATATATGATAGAATGTCTACCAGTGTATTTTGTGTTTATGTGAAGAATTATTTTTTCTAATGTTACAGCCAGAAAAGGGTTTTCTTTTTTTTTATTAGTTACATTTTATTAACTCAGTATCCCAGCTGTATCCCATTCCCTCTTTCCCTCCAAGCCCTCCCTCCCTCCCTCATCTCCTCCCTGCCCCTTTCCAAGTCCACTGATTGGAGAGGACCTCCTCCCTTTCATCTGACCCTGTTTTATCAGGTATCTTCAGGAAGGGTTTTCAAACGTTTATATTTCTGGCTTGCACTATACTTGCCCTTAGTTGTGATAATAAACATCTGGCTGTTAACATGGATTCTGAATTTATCACCAGCATCAACATTTACATCACTACTGGTTATTAATTCAGGTTTTTCATTGGATTTAAATAGCTGTTTTGAAGCTTCAGTAATATTAGATTATAAAAACAGAAACAGAGAGAATGATCAGAAATCAGTTAGAAGCATATTAGCATTTAAACAGAGTGGTGAACAGAGCACATTCGTTTCTTTCCTGTTCTGAGAAGGGAGAAGGGACTTATTTCCCAAATTAGTTGCAGCTTTTTGCCATCAACTTAATACAGTGATGTAATATAAAATTTTAGTCCTGTCATATAATTATGCAACATAGATTTCTGACAATCACTTGCCATCATAGAGCTATCTTGCAAGGGGATGTAAATTATGGTGGTAATTAAAGAAGTTTATATAGAAGATCCTCTACTATAACATAATATTGTGAACTGTGTAGAGATCTGTAAAGAGAACTATTATGTTATACCACAAAACTCAAGAAACATTGCTTCTATTGTCTTGTACATAAAATTAAAACATACTGGTTCCAACCTGAAATAAAATGTTACATTCACAATGCCCACATATGATCATATTTCTACATAATATATGAGTATTCTTTCCAGTGTCTGTAAAACTCATAGGGTGATATGAATAAATCCTGTGTAAGTATACATACATACATAGTAATAATTAACAAAATAATAGTGATGTTTAATCTAGAAAATAGAGCAAATTTTTTATCTCTCAGTTTTACTCTAACAGTTACAGATACCTTGGTAACAGGAATGTTGTGTGATAAAACTAGTCCTGGGGAAGTTCAATACACATATCTACTCACCCCAGATATGGATCCAATAATGGATCAAAGTACAGTTACTACAATAGTCCACCTTGGTAAATCAATGAACTTTATTGAGGTTAGTTACAGAAATATGGGCAAGCAGTTACTTCCAAGAGTATAAATGACTCCAAAACAACTGTATCACCAAAGACCACCCCGGCATGGGTGACAATTCACAAGATCTCACCTCACACTCTGCAGGCAACTCAAAAGGTTAAAGAGTCTCATTTCCAAGTGACTCAGTTTGTCTAATTCTTTTTCAGGGAGATCTGCTGGTTTCGGTTTCTTCCAGGCACCTGGTTATAACCTCAGCCAGGCTCATCTCAACTTTGAATTCAGATAAGGAAAAAATAAATAAAGGGAAAGAAAAAGATGCATGTATTTTACAGTTGGTTTTTACACATCCAAGTGTTTGCCTTAAATTCATATATGCAATATAAAAACCTCATTCTTTTCTGTGACAACTGTCTGAGGATCTGTGAGAGCTCTGTGATTTGTTGAGGCTTTCTTTTCTGCTATCTAGGTAAATTAACCAGACAGTAAGTTCTCAGGAGAATATCACATGACTTCAAGACAAGCAAATTTTGAAGCTGTTTAGTTCTAATTTCAATCGGCTTGTGCAGCTGTGCATTAGCTTTGGCCAACAGGACTGCTGCTCCACAATTAATGCTTGTTAATAACAGTAACCATGTGTTAGAAATAGTAAAGTCTCACTTAATAAAAATGGAATATACATTTCATATATTTAATCTTTTTATTCATTTTTGAGAATTTCATATGATGTTGAAATGTTGTTGATCTTATTCATTCTCCTAGCTTCTCCCATACTCACCTGTTTCACTCTTAACTGACTTCAAGTTTTCTCCTTCTTTCTTAGAAACCCATCAAGTCCAGTCCCAGCTACTATTGGAAATGGTGCCAGACTTGAAGTGTAGTTGACCCATTAGTGGTCACACCATAAATACAAATGAGTCTCCTTCTTCCAGCACCAAACAACTTCTAGCATCTCCTCAGTAGTGGGATTTTTTTCTACTCACCAAGCCTCCTGTGGTGAGATTTGTCTGTCTTGAGCTTGCACAGGTGCATGTTTTGCTATGATGATTCCTGTATAAGTGCTCTGCTGTGTCTGGAAAACACCTTACTTGAAGTAGTCTAGCAACTTTGAATTCAATAATTCTTCATGGCCCTCTTCCAGAAAACAGCCTTATTCTCTGAGGGAGGTATAAGGTTTAAATTTGAGTATGCTGCATGTCTTTATTTTTTGCATATTGATCAGTTGAGAGTTTCTATATTAATTGCCAATTACTGCAACTAGATGTTTCTCTGACAAGGTCCAAGAGATCTATGAGCAGAGCAACAACTTACTAAGAGTCATTTCAGTTCAGCCTATTTAGCAAAATAATACTATTAGTTTCTCCCCTAGAGCCTATGACCTAATAACATTATGGGTATAATTGTCTATATTCTGATTTGGTCTAATTCCCAATCCAGGAGATGGAACTCATTCCTGCCACTGTTAGTGTGAGATGGACAGTCAGACAGACAGATAGATAAATATTCTAGAACTGTAGGAATAAAATATATTTTATCATGGAAGTAGCTAAAACATGTGGAAGTCATTATTAGTTCAATCCACTCTAAAAATATCATTGTGATGAGTGAGCAGGAATTCATAGATGATAACACTGGTTGAAAAAACTGGTATTGGCACAATACATCTTAAGACCAAATCGTCAGCACAAAGGAGATTTATTTGCCCCAAAGAAACAAAAGGACAGGTACTTAGAGACAAAGAAAGAAAATAGAGGATGAGAAAGAGAAAGAAAGAAGAGAGTTGGGTAAGGGATATTTGTTCCAGAAGTACAAAGATCTGCCTCTGCATAGAGAGGAGACAGGTGTGGCCCATAGACAGATAGCAGTTTATAAAGGTAAAGGCTTGCAATATCAGTCTCAGAAAAGATCCCTGGGCCCTGAATTTTTTTTTCCTTTTTTTTTTTTTTTGTTTTTTGTTTGTTTTTTGTTTTGGTTCTGCTGCTCTCCTTGTGGAGCTCCTATACTCCTATCTCCTCCAAGTATTTTTATCTCCTCCTTCTTTCATAAGGTTCCCTGCACTCTGCCCAAAGTTTGGCTATGAGTCTCGGCATGTGCTTTAATACCCTGCTGGATAGAGGCTCTCAGAGGCCCTCTGTGGTAGGCTCCTGTCCTGTTCCCTGTTTTTTTTTCCCACTTCTGATGTCCATCCAACCATGCACAGATGTAACACATTCCAGCTCAGTGTCTAAGTAGGTTCCCTAGTAAGGGTACAGGGACTGTCTAAGACATGAGCTCAGTGGCTGGCTTTTTGATCACCTCCCTCTAAAGAGGAAGACAATGTAGGGAGGCCTGATGAGATCTGATAGGGTTAGTGGAAAGGGGAGGAGGACCTCTCCTATCAGTGGATTGGGGAAGGGGCCTGGGAGGAAAAGAAAAAGGAATGGTGGGATTGGGAAGGAATGAGGGAGGGGGCTACAGCTGGGATACCAAATGAATAAATTGTAATTAATAATAAATAAATAAATAAATGTGAGGTGAGGTTTTTAGGGTGAGGTGTTTAATTTTAATTGTACATGTTAATTAGGTGAGGCAAAGGGGGCTTTGATTGCTGGATTTCAATACTTTGATAGCTAAACCTTGGTAGTCAGCCTCAAATGTAGGCCAAATAATTGAGTAGACCTTTGGAGGCTAGCTTTAAGAACGTAATCTAATGGTTTGTGTTGTTGATGTTGTTTTGTTTTTTTGTTTGTTTGTTTGTTTGTTTTAGAAAGGAAGAGGGATTGGAATAATGGTGAGGACTGTCAGAGACATGTTTGCCATGCTTTGAGCATCTAAAGCCTCTTCAACTGATTTCCATCCACCATTACAATTTTAGTCACCATTTTACACCCATGTATTTTCAGGCAAAATAAAATTGAACAAACTATACGGAGGATATACTTCATAAATGCAACAAAAATGTATAGAAAAGGTAGGCTTGTCCATTTTGGATAAACATTGTAGTATTTTTCAAAGACAATTTAGGACCTAGAATAAATTAGTAATAATATTTAATACTGGAAAATAAAATAAAATGGTAATACCTTCAAAACCCATGATGGGCTAAGCACAATTCCATTTATCATATAAGCAGGGGTAGTTGGACATCTGATCATGCAATTTATGTGAAAGTTAAATTAGCAGAAGCATGCACAACATCTAGAAAAGCAGAAACAAAAAATCAAACATACAAACAAAAATCCTTGCATATAACTGTTTTGCTACACTTGCAACTGATATACATAAAATACTGTGTGTGTAAGAACAATAATTTATGGTTATGAAAAGATAGAGGATCCAAGAGAATTACCAAAATTCAGTAAACTTAATGGGTGAAATAAGTAGAATTTCAGATCAGTGAAAAAAGAGCAAAGGTATATATATATATATATATATATATATATATATATATATATATATATTTAGTAGGAAATTGAGTTTCTGGATATTTTAAAAAAATAATATCTTCCTGGAAGCTCATATAAATTTAATCCACATTGATTAAATATTAATGCCACCTAATTGTGGCTAGAGGTAATTTCTAGACAAGACATAAAAAAAGAAATAAATTGTAGAGAAACAGATTGCTATGTTCAAGTATATTATTTGGAAACTTCCAATACAGATATATTTACTATTTCCAAATAAACCAAGATCAGTATTTTTGAAATAATTTTTATAATATAGTGATATAGCAGTTTTAATAATGAATCAGACAAATGAGCTATCATATCATAAATGAATTACATGCCTGAAAATACTAATAAAACTAGAAACTATGACGTGAATAACTCTGTGAGATAGGTTTTTATGTACATTTAGTTGACAAAATATGAGATGAATAACGAAACATTAGCTAAGTTATAACTGTTTTCTTTTAAAGTAAGTATAGTTTAAATGTAAATGTGCAAAGAAATAGTTTTATTTGCTAACCATATTTTAAATTGGGCATACTAAAAGATCTAGACATACATTTTTTTCCGTATACAATACAGGAGATATATTTATGGTGGGTCGTATCACCATTATTTTTAATTAAAAAAATGCTGCCATAACCTACATCTCCATCAATAAGGACATAAACAAACATGTTGTCTGCACACAAAAACAAATCTTATATAGTGGTAGACGTTAAAGAGAGGAATGAATCTAAAAATATTGACTTTGGATAATTTGGCACGTAGCCAATTTTTTTACAGTGAGATTCTATGACACATGACAGAACCATGAAAGCTAACATATTACTATTCCATATAAGTGTGTGATGTCAATGATATTCTTTGGCTATGTTAGAAGTTAGTCAAAGGCATAGACAACGGCGTTATCCCCAACAGCCATGACAGGAAATAATTTTATAACATTTTTAATCTAATATTATAATTAAAATTTTAGTTTGAGTGTAGAACGATAGCTCTGTGGTTAAGAGCAAGGACTGCTCTTACAGTGTACTTGAGCTCTATTCCCAGTACATTAATGGTAACTCACAAACATCTGGAACTACAGTTCCATGAGATCTGATGCCCTTTTTTTTTGGCCTCTGTGGGCACAGGACATGCACTTGATGCTCATACCTACACAGAGACAAAACACTCATATGCATAAATTTTATCTGCAAAAAATATTTAATTGAGAATATTTATGTATTTGTGTCATTCTATCTTTATGAACATAGAAAAACCTATGTAAAATGTATTTACAATTAAAAGTTTCAAAACCTCTAACACAAACTTTAGACATAATGTAATAACAAATATTTAGTAAAAGCATATGAATATCAATAGACTGGATTTTTTCAAGGGGGCGATCAAAGACAGTGGAGACCAGCAAGCACCATCTGAGGAGCAGAGGATCTGAAACTAGGGAATTGGTTAGTAGAGGATCACCCGAAGCCAGAACATCAACATGAGACCTCCTGGGCAAGAGGGGACAATGAGCTGAGGCCATTTCGATCCAGGTCAACCAGGGACTTCTCTGGAAACTTAGAGTGGTGAATATTCAATCCCCCTGCACGTCCCCTTGTTGAACCTTTCTCCTTGGTGGAGGAGGTCCATAGTGCCTGCTGTTCCTAGCACAGAACTCATTGCTCAGTACCTGAGACAGAGAAGGTGGGCCTCCAGTCCCTCAGCAGCAGGCTGCCAGCTGTATGGGCCACACAGGTCCACAGGCAGTTGTAGAGGCTCTGCAGAGTCTCCCAGCAAGCAACTGTATTGGCCTCCCAGTTCTGAGGCTGTGGCTGGACACTCAGCTGGCCGCTATACCAGCCTCCCTGATCTGTGGCTGCATCATTACTGAGCTGAGGAGTCTCCTACATTCGCATTTGCCCCTGCAGGCCCAAATCTGAGAGAAGAGAACAAGGAAAAACCCTGTGCTTTCCAATTAGGTCTGCAAGAGAGTGAGTGCACCTTCAATTGAGTGTGTGCAGAGCCCCAGATCCAAGGTCCCTCTACCCTAGCAGCCAGAAATCAGATCCCTCCCACTCACAGCACCACTGTGGGCAACAGAGGTATTCTTGGGACAGTGTTCTCAACATTGAAGCCCTTGTTCTGTGGGTCTACCAGTAGAGTCTAGGCAAAAAAGTCCTGGAGCCTAGACCTATCTAAATATGAGAAGGACAGTATGACAGACCTGTAGGCCACTGAAGTATTCAGGGAACTTGTGCATGTATATTGTGCCCTCTAATAGTGCTAGCGCAAGCACCGTCTCCTGAGCCTGAAGCTCCCCACCCACACATTCCAGGCATCTAAACTCAATAGCTCATTGGCTTTCAAGACACACTTCCACCCACAGGCCCATTCTTCCTCACCCAAACTTGTACACCCACACCTACGAAACACCAACACATATTCTTAAACCAGTTGAACTCTCTCATCTTCACGAAGATGAGACACTCCAGACACCAAAGAAAGACGGACCCAGTCTTAAGTACTGAGTCCAGAAACACACAGCGAAGGTTACGGATAAGTAGATGGCCAGAGGTAAGAGTAAGAATACATCCAAAAATATCAGGACACTGTGGATTCAACAGAAACACCAAAAATAAATGGATATTTCAATTACTTGGAAACACAGGAAAATGAATTTAAAGCTATGCTAATCTAGTTATTAGAGGCACATAAAGAAAAAAGAAAAAATCTCTCAAAGAAATAACCACACAAATGGAGGAAAATAAAGAGGAATTGAACAAAGCTCTCAAGGAATTCAGGCAAATACAGACAAAAAAAAAGGGCACAAGTAACAGCACAATTAGTGTCATATAGAGAAGAAACAAAAAATACAGGCCATCATGGAAAGACATTGCATATCAAACAGATGGAAGAAATGGTGCAAGGCATAAAAACAGACTTAGAATCAATAAAGAAAACACAGAGAAAACCCTGGAGCTGGAGAACTTAGAAAAAAGATCAAATAAGCATCACCAAAAGAATATAATAGATAAAAGAGAGAATCCCAGGTGATGAGGATACACTTGAAGAAATTGATACATCTCTCAAAGAAAAAGTAAAATCTGAATAGGAATAGATGACAAAGAAGATTTCAGGATTCAAGATACAAAAAATATTTTCAAGACAATCATAGAAGAAAAATTTCCCAAATTAAAGAAAGAAATGTCCATAAGCATAAAAGAGGCCTACGGAACACCAAATAGACCAGAAAAGAAACTCCTCACATCACTTCATAGTCAAAAGACTAAATCTACTGAACAAAGAGAAAATATCTTAAAGGCAGCAAGGGAAAAAGGCCAAGTAACATATAAAGGTAGACCTTTCAGAATCACACCAGACTTCTCAGCAGAAACTATGAAAGCCAGAAGGGCCTATGCAGATGTCATGCAGACTTTAAGGGACCACAGATGCCAACCCAGACTACTCTACCCAACAAAGCTTTCAATCAGCATAGACGAAGAAAAAAATATTCCATCACTAAACTAAACTTAAACAATATCTACACAGCAACCCAGACCTACAGAAGATACTTGAAGGAAAATTCCAACCCAAGGAAAACAACTACACCTAAGAAAACATAGAATATAGATAATTTCACAACAAAAAAAATAAAAGAAAGCAAGAAATGAAACACAGTAACACCACCAACTCCACAATAAAATAAACTAATATTCACTGAACGCTATTATCTCTCAACATCAATGGACTCAATTATCCAATTAAAAGACACAAACTATCAAAATGCAGAAAAAGAATCCAAAATTTGCTGCATACCAGAAACTCTGCAACAAAGATAAACACTAACTCAGAGTAAAGTACTTGAAAATATTTTTCAAGCAAATGGACCCAGAAAAGAAGTTGAGGTAATTATCATAGTATCTAATAAAATAGACTTTCAACCAAAATTAATCAAAAAAGATGAGGAAGGGCACTTCATTCTCATCAAAGGAAAAATCCTCCAGGAGTGCATCATAATCCTGAACATATATACCCTCCAAACAAGAGCACCTGCGTTCCTAAATGAAACATTATTAAAGATTAAATCACATAAATCCCAATACCTTAAGAGTGTGAGACTTCAGCACTCCACTATCACCAATGGACATATCATCTAGACAGACGCTAAATAGGGAAATAATACCACTTACAGAGATCTTAAATGAAATGCACTTAATAGATGTCAACAGAACTTTTCACCCAAATTCAAATGAGTATTCCTTCTTTTCAGCACCTCATAGAATCTTCTCCAATATAGACCATATAGTTGGTCACAAAGCAGGCCTCAACAGATACAAGGAGATTGAAATAATCCCTTGAATCCTTTCTGACCACCATGGACTAATCCTGAACCTCAACAAGAACAGAAATAGCAGAAATCCTACACACACATGCAAACTGAATAACTCATTACTCAATGACAGCTGGGTTAGCATAGAAAAAAGAAATTAGGGGGGCAGAGCCAAGATGGCGACTAGCACACAAAGTTTCTGAGCTGTGGAAAAGCTAAACCTCTGAGTTGGTGAGTGGAAGGACCTCTAACCCAGGAAAACAACAGTGAGGCTTTCTAAACAACAGGGAACATCGCAGGAGGTGAAAACTTTGGTCTTGGGTCACCTGGGGACTTGTTTGGAGAAGGTGAAAAACGATCCTTTGATCTCCTGGCACTCCCCTCCCCCAGACCTCCCTCCTCCTCTGCACAGTGGACTCATCTTTACCAGCACAGACCTAACTGCCTCGGGTCTGCAGCCACTGAGGCAGAGATCCAAGCCTTTAGCAGCAAATGCCAGCAGTACCTGTCTCAGAGTCCTAGACTCCTGTGGCAGCTGCACCATCCTCCCAGGACCCGAGTCTGCTAGATGCCATACTAGCTCCGCAGTATCATGATCACTGACGGTATGGCCCCCCCAATCACACAGTGACAGAGAATACACAGCAGACGCTGGGCTTCCCAAGCTTGGAGAGCACAGTGAAGAGACTTCAGTATCATGAAGACTCTAAGAGATCACAAATGTCAACCCAGACTACTATACCCTGCAAAGTTTCAATCAACATAGACGGAGAAAACAAAATATTCCATGACAAAACTAAATTTACACAATATCTACACAGCAAACCAACCCTACAGAAGATACTAGAAGGAAAACCCCAATCCAATGAAAACAACTTCATCCAAGAAAACAGGGCATATAAATAATATCTCAACAAAAATGAAAAGAAAACAAGCAATGAAACTGGGTAAGATCACTGACTCCATTACAAAAGGAACTAACATGCATTGGTCACTATTATCTATCAATATCAATGGACTCAACTCACCAATAAAAAGAAACAGGCTAACAGAATGGTTGCGGAAACAGGATCCAACATTCTGTTGCATCCAAGAAACGCACCTATGCAACAAAGATAAATACTACCTCAGAGTAAAGAGCTAGAAAAATGTTTTTCAAGCAAATGGCTCCAGAAAACAAGCTGGAGTAGCCATCCTAATATCTAATAAAATAGACTTTCATCCAAAGTTAATCAAAAAAGATAAGGAGGGCCACTATATTATCATCAAAGGGAAAATCCACCAAGAGGACATCACAATTTTTAATATCTATGCCCCAAATACAAGAGCACCTACATTCGTAAATGAAACATTATTAAAGCTTAAATCATACATTGATCCTAATACCTTAATAGTGGGAGACTTCAACACCCTACTCTCATCAAGGGACAGATCAACTAGACAGACACCAAATAGGGAAATAAAAGCACTCACAGAATCCCTAAATCAAATGGACCTAATAGACATCTACAGAACTTTTCACCCAAACTCAAAGAGTACACCTTCTTTTCAGCACCGCATGTAACCTTCTCCAAAATAGACCATTTAGTGGGTCACAAAGCAAGCCTCAACAGATACAAAAGAATCGAAATAATCTCTTGTATACTATCTGACCACCATGGACTAAAGCTGGACATCAACAAAAACAGAAACAAGAAAAAGCCGACACACACATGGAAACTGAACAACTTACTACTCAACTACAGCTGGGTTAAGGAAGAAATAAAGAAAGAAATTAAAGACTTCATAGAATTCAATGAAAATGAAGGCACAATATACCCTAATTTATGGGACACATTGAAAGCAGTGCTCAGAGGAAAATTCATAGCTCTAAGTGCCTGCAAGAAGAAATTCGTAACATCACATACAAACAACTTAATGGCCCAACTGAAAATCCTAGAAAAAAAAAAGAAGAAGATACACCCAAGAGGATCAGATGGCTGCAAATAATCA
Source organism: Psammomys obesus (assembly GCF_907164565.1). Taxonomy (NCBI): domain Eukaryota; kingdom Metazoa; phylum Chordata; class Mammalia; order Rodentia; family Muridae; genus Psammomys; species Psammomys obesus. The sequence goes on along the minus strand of NW_026596166.1, from coordinate 20,275,324 downwards.
AACTCAGGGCTGAAATCAATCAATCAATCAATTAGAAACAAATAAAACTATCCAAAGAATCAATGAAACAAAAAGCTGGTTCTTTGAGAAAATCAACAAGATCGACAAACCCTTAGCCAAACTAACTAAAAAGCAGAGAGAAGCTATCCAAATCAGCAAAATCAGAAATGAAAATGGGGACATAAATACAGACACTGAGGAAATCCAAACAATTATTAGGTCATACTACAAAAGCCTATATGCCACAAAATTTGAAAATCTAAATGAAATGAATAATTTTCTTGACAGATTCCATCTTCCAATATTAAGTCAAGATCAGGTAGAAAGACTGAACAGCCCTATATCTCCCAAGGAAATTGAAGCAGTCATCAACAGTCTCCCCTCCAAAAAAAGCCCTTGGCCAGATGGCTTCAGCACAGAATTCTACAAGACCTTCAAAGAAGTGCTAACACCAATTCTCCTCAAACTATTCCACAAAATAGAAACAGAAGGAACACTACCAAACTCATTCTATGAAGCCACAGTCACCTTGATACCTAAACCACACAAAGTTCCAACAAAAAAGAGAACTTCAGACCTATCTCTCTTATGAACATTGATGCAAAAATTCTCAATAAAATACTTGCAAACCGAATCCAAGAACAAATCAAAAATATCATCCACCATGACCAAGTAGGCTTCATCCCAGGCATGCAAGGGTGGTCCAACATACGGAAATCCAGCAATGTAATCCACCACATAAACAAACTGAAGGAGAAAAAACACATGATCATCTCCTTAGATGCCGAAAAAGCATTTGACAAAGTCCAACACCCATTCATGTTTAAAGTCTTGGAGAGATCAGGGATACAAGGCACATACCTAAAGATAGTAAAGGCAATATACAGCAAGCCTATAGCCAACATCAAACTCAATGGAGAGAAACTTAAATCAATCCCACTGAAATCAGGGACAAGACAAGGCTGCCCACTGTCTCCATATCTCTTCAACATAGCACTTGAATTCCTAGCCAGAGCAATAAGACAACTAAAGGAGATCAAGGGGATACAAATCGGAAAGGAAGAGGTCAAAGTGTCACTATTCACAGATGATATGATAGTATATATGAGCGACCCCAAAAATTCAACCAGAGAACTCCTTCAGCTGATAAACACCTTCAGCAAAGTGGCAGGATACAAAATCAACTCAAAAAAATCAGAAGCCCTCCTGTATACCAAAGACAAAAAGGCTGAGAAAGAAATTAGGGAAACAACACCCTTCACAATAGCCACTAATAACATAAAGCACCTTGGTGTGACTCTAACCAAGGAAGTGAATGACCTGTTTGAGAAAAACTTCAAATCTCTGAAGGAAGAAATCAAAGAAGATCTCAAAAGATGGAAAGATCTCCCGTGCTCATGGATTGGTAGGATTAACATTGTGAAAATGGCCATCCTGCCAAAAGCAATCTACAGATTCAATGCAATTCCCATCAAAATACCAACTCAATTTTCAAGGTCTTTACAGACCTTGAAAAAAAGGTTCTCAGCTTCATATGGAGAAACAAAAAACCCAGAATCTCCAAAATGATCCTGTACAACAACAGATCATCTGGAGGTATCTCCATCCCCGATCTCAAGCTGTACTACCGGGCAACAATAATAAAAACTGCATGGTACTGGCATAGAAACAGAAAGGAGGATCAATGGAACCACATAGAAGACCCAGAAATAAACCCACACACCTATGAATACTCAATATTTTACAAGGAAACCAAATCCATTCAATGGAAAAAAGACAGCACCTTCAACAAATGGTGCTGGACCAACTGGATGTCTACATGCAGAAAAATGTAAATAGATCCATATTTATTACCTTGCACAAAACTAAAGTCGAAGTGGATCAAGGACTTCAACATAAAACCAGATACTCTAAATCAGTTGGAAAAAAAAAAAGTGGGGAACAGCCTAGAACTCACTGGCACAGGAGACAACTTCCTAAACACAACACCAACAGCACAGGCTCTAAGAGCAACAATCAATAAATGGGACCTCATGAAACTGAAAAGCTTCTGTAAAGCAAAAGACACCATCATCCAAACAAAACAACTGCCTACAGATTGGAAAGAATTTTCACCAACCCTTTATCTGACAGAGGGCTAATATCCAGTATATATAAAGAACTAAAGAAGCAGAAAAAAGCAACTAATCAAGTAATCCAATTAAAAAATGGTGAAGAGAGCTAAACAGAGAATTCTCGAAAGAGGAACATCGAATGGCAGAGAAACACTTAAAGAAATGCTCAACCTCATTAGCCATCAGGGAAATGCAAATCAAAATGACCCTGAGATTTCACCTTACACCCATTAGAATGGCCAAGATAAAAAAACTCAAGTGACAACACATGCTGGAGAGGTTGTGGTGAAAGGGGAACCCTACTCCATTGCTGGTGGGAATGTAAACTAATACAACCACTTTGGAAGTCAATCTGGCGCTTTCTCAGACAATTAGGAGTAGTGCTGCCTCAAGATCAAGCTATATCACTCCTAGGTATATACCCAAAATTTGCTCAAGTACACAACAAGGACATTTGTTCAACCATGTTTGTAGCAGCTTTATTTGTAATAGTCAGAACTTGGAAGCAACCCAGATGTCCACCAACGAAGGAATGGATACAGAAATTGTGGTATTTTTACACAGTGGAATACTACTCAGCAATCAAAAAGGAGGAAATCATGAAATTTGCAGGTGAATGGTGGCATCTAGAAAAGATCATTCTGACTGAAGTATCCCAGAAGGAGAAAGACAAACATGGTATATACTCGCTTATATAGACCTACAAGATATGATAAACATAATGAAATCTACACACCTAAAGAAGATAATCAAGAAAGTGGACAAGGGCGAAGATGATCAATCCTCATGTAGAAAGACAAATGGGATGTGCATTGAACGTATGACAGGAGTCTACCACAAAAGGCATCTGAAAGACTCTAGCTAGCAGTGTTTCAAAGCAGACACTAAGACTCATAACCAAACCCTCAGCAGAGTACATGGGATCATATAAAAGAAGGGGAATTAGTATGATATGGAAATGATAGGAGCTCTACAAGGACCAAATATATTTGGGCACAGGGTCTTCTCTGAGACTGACACTCAACCAAGGACCATCTATGGATATAACCTAGAACTTCTGCTCGGATGTGGCCCGTGGTAGCTCAGTAACCAAGTACTTTTCCAAAGTAAGGGGAACAAGGACTATTTCTAACAGAATCTCAAGGGCAGGCTCTTTGACCTCCCCCCCCCATGTTAGTCCACAGAGGAGGACTTTGCAGCCAGCCCTGAAGATACTGATACAACAGGGTCAAATGAAAGGGGAGAAGGTCCTCCCCTATCAGTGGATGTGGAAAGGGGCAGGGAAGAGACCAGGGAGGGAATGTGGGGTTGGGGAGGGAATGAGGGAGTGGGATACATCGGGGACACAGAGTTAACAAAATGTAACTAAAAAGAAAAATAAAATTAAAAAAAAAGAAATTAAAGACTTCATTGAATTCAAGGAAAATGAAAAGAACAATACCCAAACTTATGGGATACAATGAAAGCAGTGCTAAGAGGAAAATTCAGAGTACTAAGTGCATTCAAGAAGAATTTTGAAATATTTCATACAAGCAACTTAATGGTTCACCTGAAAACCCTAAAAAAAAAAAAAAAAAAAAAAAAAAAAAAAAGGAAGCAGACATACCCAAGAGGAGTAGATGGCTGGAAATAATCAAGAACAGGGCTGAAATCTATAAATTAGAAACAAATAGCACAGTTGAAAGAATCAATGAAACCAAGAACTGGTTCTTTAAGAAATGAAGAAGATAGACAAACCCTTAGCCAAACTAAGTAAAGGCAGAGAGAAACTATCCAAATCAGAAAACTCAGAAACAAAAAGGGGGACATAACAACAGACACTGAGGAAATCCAAACAATCATGAGATCTTACTACAAGAGCCTATATGCCACAGAATTTGAAAATCTAAATGAAATGGACAATTTTTTGATAGATTCAATTTACCAAAATTAAAATAAGATTAAGTAAATAGATTGAGTAGTCCTATTTCCCACAAGGAAATAGAAGCAGTCATCAAAAGTCTCCCTACCAAATAAAGCCCAGGGCCAGATATTTTCAGCACAGAATTCTACCAGACCTTCAAGGAAGAGGTAACTCCAATTCTCTTAAAATTATTTCATCAAATAGAAACAGAAGGAACATTACCAAATTCATTCTATGAAGCCACAATAACCCTGATACCTCAATCATACAAACACACAACTTAAAAAGAGAACTTCAGTCTTATCTCTCATGTGAACATTGATGCAAAAATACTCAAATTGATTTTCCCAAACCAAATTCAAGAAAACATAAAAGGTATCATCCACCGTGACCAAGCAGTCTCCATCCCAGGTATGCAGATGTGGTTCAATATATGGAAATCCATCAATGTTATATATCATAAAAACAAACTGAGAAAGAAAAACCATATGATCATCTCCTTAGATATCACAAAAAGCATTTGACAAAATCTAACATCAATTCATGTTTAAAGTTTTGGAGAGATCAGGGATATAAGGCACATACCTAAACATAGTAAAGGCAATATACAGTGAGCATATCACCAACATCAAACTAAAGGGAGAGAAACTTAAATCAATCCCGCTGAAATCAGGAACAAGGCAAGGCTGCTAACTCCCTCGGTATCTTTTCCACAGTACTTGAAGTCTTAGCTAGTACAATAAAACAACTAAAGGAGATCAAGGGAATCAAATCAGCAAGGAAGATGTCACAGTATCACCATTTACAGATATGATAGTTTACATGAGTCACCCCAAAAATTCTACCAAGGAACTTCTGCAGCTGATAAACTCCTTCAGCAAAGTGGCTGGATACAAAATTAACTCAAAAAAATCTGTAGCCCTTCTGTATATGAAAGTCAAAAGACCAAGAAAGAAATCCTTTCAGAATTCTAGGGAATCAATACCCTTCACAACAGCCACACAAAGCATGAAGTACCATGGTGTGACTCTAACCAAGCAACTGAAATACCAGTTTGAAAAAAATTCAACTCTCTGAAGAAATAAATTGAAGAATTTATCAGAAGATGGAAAGATCTGTGCTCATAGATCAATGAGATTAACATAGTGGAAATGGCCATCCTGCCAAAAGCAATCAACAGATTCAATGCAATTCCCATAAAAATGCCAACACAATTCTTTACAGACCTTGGAAGAAAAATTTTGAACTTCATATAGAAAACAAACAAACAAAAAAAACTAACCAAACAAACAAAAAACAATTTCCAAAACGATCCTGTACAACAACAAATCCTCTGGAGGTATACCCATCCCTGATCTCAAGCTGTACTACAGAGCAATAGTAGTAAAAACTGCATGGACACAGAATGGTGGGTCAATGGAATTGAATAGAAGAACCAAAAATTAATACCACACCTACAGATACTTGATTTTTGAAAAAGAATCCAACATCATAAAATGGAAAAAAAGCATCTTCAACAACTGGTGCTTGTCTAACTGGATGTCTACATGTACAAAAATGCAAATAGATACATATATAGGACCCTGCACAAAACTAAAGTCCAAGTGGATCAAAGACCTCAACATAAAACCAGACACATTAAATAGGTTAGAAAAAAATTGTGGAAGAGCCTAGATTGGCACAGGTGACAACATCCTGAACAGAACACCAACAGCACAGGCTCTAAGATCAACAATCAATAAATGGGACCTCATGAAACAGAAAAGCTTCTGTAAAGCAAAGAACACTGTGGTCAGAACAAAATGACAGCCTACAGGCAGAGAAAGGATCTTCACTAGCCCTATATCTGATGAGGACTAATATCCAGAATATATAAAAAACTAAACAAGTTAAAAAGCAACAAATCAAGCAATCCAATTAAAGAATGGGGTATAGAGTTAACAGAGAATTCTCTGTAGAGGAATACTGAATTGCAGAGAAACACTTAAAGAAATGTTCAAGAAATTTAGTCAACAGGGAAATGCAAATCAAAATGACCCTGATAGTTCACCTTTCACCCATCAGAATAGCTAATATCAAAAACTGAAGTGACAGTACATGCTGGAGAGGATGTGAAGAAAGGGGAATCCTCCTCCACTGCTGGTGGGAATGTTAACAACCATTTTGGAAATCAATCTGGTACTTTCTCCGATAATTAGGAATAGTGCTTCCTCAAGGTCTAGCTATACCATGCCTAGGTATATATCCAAAATATGTTCAAGTGCACAAGAAGGACATTTGTTCAGCCATGTTCATAGCAGCTTTATTTGTAATAGCTGGAACCTAGAAACAACCCAGGTTGTTCCTCCCTCAATGGAGGAATGGATACAGAAATTGTGGCACATTTACACAAGGGAATACTATTCAGAAATTAAAACCAAGGAAATTATGAATTTTGAAAGCAAATGGTGGGATTTAGAAAGGATCATCCTGAGTGAGATATCCCAGAAGCATAAAGAGATACATGGTATATACTCACTTATAGGTGGATATTAAACATGGAATATAGAATAAACATATTAAAATCTGTACACCTAAAGAAGTTAAGCAAGGAGGAGGACTCTGGGTAAGATGATCAGTCCTCATTCTGAAGACAAACAGGATAGATATTGAAAGAAGGAGAAAACAGGAAACAGGACAGGAGCCTACCACAGAGGGCTTCTGAAAGACTCTACCCAGCATTGTATCAAAGCAGAGGCTGAGACTCATAACCAAACTTTGGGCAGAGTGTAGGGAATCTTATGAAAGAAGGGGGAGTTAGTATGACCTGGAGAGGACAGGAGCTCCACAAGGAAAGCAACACAACCAAAATATCTGGGCACAGGTGTCTTTTCTGAGACTGATAATCCAACCAAGGACCATTCATGGAAATAACCTAGAACCCCTGCTCTAATGTAGCCCACGACAGTTCAGTATAAAGTGGGTCCCATGGTAAGGGGAACAGGAACTGTCTCTGACATGAACTCAGTAGCTGTCTCTTTGATCACCTCCCCCTGAGGTGGGAGTAGCCTTGCCAGGTCACAGAGGAAGATAATGCAGCCAGTCCTGATGAGACCTGATAGGCTATGGTCAGAATGAAGGGGAGGAGGACCTCCCTATCAGTAGACTTGGAGAGGGGCATGGGAGGTAATGATGGAGGGAAGGTGGGTTTGGGAGGGAATGAGGAAGGGAGTTCCAGCTGGGATACAAAGTGAATAAACTGTAATTAATATAAAAAATTAAAATTAAAATATTAGTAGACTTAACATAGTAAGCAGAAAAATTGTGTTATATTCTTTCCATATCACAAATCCACATAAACTAATTCTAAATTATATGCAAGCATATACATTTATAAAAAGGGTGCTGTAAACTAAAACTTTTCATAAAATACTTTCATATTTTATCAATGACAGACACTGAAAAACTCCCAAGCTTGTTTCAACAATACATTTTTAGGTATTAATAATCAAGTTTACTAATATTAATTTATTTTTCAAAGAGAGTATGTCCAGAATGTTTGATTTTCAAAATTTCTTTTATTTCTGAAGTAATAATATTTCAATATTTCTGATACTTAGTGATGTTGAGGAAAATTTCATACATATAACAGCCACTTTCACCCCCCTGTGTGTGTGTTTCTGTGTGTGTTTGTTTGTGTATTTCATCACGATTACATTTTGGGGAGTACTTACATAGGCTGGTTGTAAACCTTCTGTCATATGTTTCATTTGTAAACATTGATTTACCCAATCTGTGGTTTTTGTTGTTGTTGTTGTTGCTGCTGCTGTTATTATTTGCTTTCTGATGTGTAGAAGCTGTTCGTTTTGCTATAGGCATGCTCTATTTGCTTTAGTTTTGTGTGGTTTGGGGTTCTTTAAAAACATCTTTGTCCATTCCAGTGTTCTGAAGCATTCCCAGTGTTATCTTCTACTAGTTTCACATTGGAAAGATTCACATCTTACACATAATCTACCTTAACCGTGGTATATAACTGTTAAGAGAGGGGCTTTTATTTTCGTTCATCTACATAACAACACTCCATCTTCCAGCAATGTTTTGAAATCTTTTTAAATCAGTGTATATTCTTAGTCAAAACCTTGTCATCTAGTCCTGTATGGATTTCTAGGTTGTTCTTCTTCTCTATTGTTGTATTGTCACTACAAAATTGAAATGATATTGTAGTTGTCTTTGTTATTTTCTTTACACCATCATAGAAGATTTTATAGTTAGCTAGTGTGTTAAACTTGTGGTTTTTTCCCTCCCTTCAAAATCTATGAACAATGTGAAATTTATTTTGTTAGGATAGAACCACTCAGAATAAACTTTTAAAAAGCTTTAGATTTGTAAAAAGAAGAGAGAAAACATTTAAAAGGGTTCCATCAACCCTACCTCAGACTCCTCTAGTACTAGTATGTTACCTGAGCAACAACAATTTTTTTTAGGACCTATAAAACATTGCTGAGCACTTTTATCTATAACCCATGCTTTATTTAGATTTTTTAAATATAATAATCTGTTTAGGTCAATTATGTTTATAGCAGGTTTATTTGTAATAGATGTCCCCCAACCAAAGAACTGCTACTGAAAATGTGGCACATTTACACAATGGAATATTACTCAGCTATTGAAAACAAAGACATCATGAAATTTTCAGGCAAATGGATGGACCTAGAAAATATCATCCTGAGTGAGGCAACCCAGACCCAGAAATACATGTGTGGTATGTACGCACTTATAAGTGAAATTTAGCCAAGAACAAGACAACCATGCTAAGTTCAACAGACCCAACAAAGCTAAGTAGCAAGTAGAGCCCAAGGGACCATGATTGAATCTCACTCATAAGGGGAAATAAAATAAACATCTGAAGTAGATGGAGGGAGGAAACTAGGTGGGAGAGGAATTACAGAGGAGAACAGAGATGGGGATCATTTTTGGGGAGTGTGGAAGAGGAAGAGGACTGAAACTGGTGTGGGCATCACTAGGAAAGGGGGAGTTCCTGGAAGTCTATGGGGGATGACCCTAGCTGAAACTTCTAGCAGTGGTGGATACAGAGCCTGAAGTTGCCACCTTCTGAAATCAGGTGGAACTTCTAGTAGAGGGAGAGGAACACCAACCCACCCATAAAACTTTCAACCTAAAATTTGTCCTCCTGACATGAAGCGTAGGAATAAAGATGGAGCAGAGATTGACTGAAAGCCCAAACAATGACTGCCTAAACTTGAGACACATCCCATAAGAGAGCGCCATCTCAAGACACTATCAAGGATAATCTGCTTTGCTTGCAAACAGGAACATAGCATAATTGTTTTCTGAGAAGTTTCATCAAACAGCTGATGAAAACAGACAGAGAGACCCATAGCCAAACAAAAGGTGGAGCCCAGGGAGACTCGTAGAGGAATGGGAGGAAGGACTGAGGGACCAAGAGGACCCAAGGATGCAACAAAAAGATCTAAAGAGTAAATTGATCTGAGACCATGGGGCCTCACAGAAACTGAAGCAGCAACCAAAGAAAATGCTGGACCTAGGCTCCCTACAAATATGTAGCAGATGTGCAGCTTGTTCTTCATGTGGCTCCCCTAACAATTGGAGCAGATGATGTATATTACTCTGTTGCTTGCCTTTGGATCCCTTTCCCATAGTTGGGTTTCCTTTTGGGCCTAAGTGGAAAAGTGTATGCTTAGCCGTACTGTGAGTTGATGTGCCAGGGTGCGTTGGTACCTAGGGAGGTCCTCCCCTTCTCCGAGGGGAAGGAGAATGGAAGTAGGATAACCTAAGAATAGGAATGAGGAGAGTCTTTCAGATGCCCTCTGTGGTAAGTTCCTGTTTTGTTTCTTCTCTTCTCCCACTTCTGATATCCATCCTGTTTGACCTTCTGAATGAGGATTAAGCATCTTTCCTAGGGTCCTCCTTGTTGTTAGCTTCTTTAGGACTGTAGATTTTAGTATGTTTATCCTATATTATATGTCTAATATCCACTTATAAGTGGGTATATACCATTTGTGTCTTTCTGCTTCTGGGTAACCTCATTCAGGATGATCTTTTCTTGTACCATCCATTGCCTGCAATTTTCATGATTTCCTTGTTTTTAATTGCTGAGTACTATTCCATTCTGTAAATGTACCACAATTTCTGTATCCAATCCTCGATTGAGGGACATCTAGGTTGTTTATATATTCTGCCTATTACAAATAAAGCTGTTACAAAGATGGTTGAGCAAATGTCCTTGTTGTATAGTTGAGCATATTTCAGATATATGCCTGGGAGTGGTATAGTTGGATCTTGAGGTAGCACTATTTCCAAGTTTCTGAGAAAAGGCTAGATTGATTTCCAAAGTGGTTGTACAAGTTTACATTCCCACTAGCAATGAAGGAGGGTTCACCTTTCCCCACATCCTCTCCAGCATGAGTTGTCACTTGAATTTTTAATCTTAACCATTCTGATGCATGATAGGTCTCAGGCTCATTTTGATTTGCATTTTCCTGATGTCTAAGATGTAGAGAATTTCTTTAAGTGTTTCTCTATCATTCCATATTCCTCTTTTGAGAATTCTCTGTTTTGTACACCATTTTTTAATTGGATTACTTCATTTGTTGGTGTTTAACAAACATCATGGTATTGAAGCAAATGCTGAGTCTCATAGCCAAACTTTGCACAGAATGTAGGGAATCTTATGGAGAAAAGGGGTGATAGAAAGACCTGGAGGGGATAGGAGCACCACAAGGAGACCAACAGAGCCAAAAATTCTGGGCATATGAGGTCTTTTCTGAGACTGATACTGCAACCAAAGACCATTCATGGAGATAACCTAGAACCCCTGATCAGATGTAGCCATTGGCAGAGCAGTCTCCATGTGGGTTCCCTAGGTAGGGAAGCATGGGTTGTTGCTGACATGAACTCCGTGGCTAGCTCTTTGCTCACCACCCTTTGTGGGTGCAGCCTTGCCAGTCTACAGAGGAAGAAGGTGCAGCCATGTCTCAATGAGACCTGATAGGTGAGGGTCAGATAGGAGGGGAGGAGGTCCTCCCTTATCAGGGGACTAGGGGAGGGACATATGGGGAGAGGAAGGACTGGGCAGAGATGAGGGAAGGGGCTCCAGCCAGGATAGAGAGTAAATAAAGTATAATAAATACTAAATAAAAGAATGGGTCTGAGAGGGAAGAGAGAAAGGGTTGTGATCAGGCTGAGTTGATTAAATAAATTAACTAATGAAAAAAAACTTCATCCCACTGCAAAATGATGAAGCCATAAACAGGATGTCTAACCATTAGACTCCACAGGTTTCAAGCAGTATTACTCTTTCAGACCTTCTTGATATCTGGTTAACAGTGTACAATTTAGGAATACTCTGCTGCTATGGAAACTTTGTGTTGCTCCCAATTTTCTGGCCTTGAAAGACCAATATTCTTAGGGTTTTTTTTTTAGAAAATATGTAAACTGGACAAATAAAAATATTTTCTTTAATTTGAAGTTCTGTGAATTAGCTTACATTAAACTTACCGTGTTTGATATACTAATATTCTCTATATTCTCGTGTTTTTCATCAGTTCATAACTTTTGACAAGTACACTTTAGATACTCTGTGGGTATTGTTTTTCAACGTATTTGTGGTTTTATGATTATATTGTTGTATTATAAAGAAGAAGGGGAAGGTATGAATAACATTTTTTTTTAATCACACATTTGGTAGGTTAGTGTTGGAACGTTTTCATGAGCCTATAGATCTCAAGCCAGAGTTTTTTCTCACTTGAAAATGTGAAATCTTGAGGGACAGATGTCATTGACTAGTTTGATATAACCTTCATATATATATGTGCTTATCAAAATATATTAAATATTCAATTTTCTTCATAAGCTTTGGAACCAGAACGTGTGAAAAATTATAATCAGTTTGATGATTATAGAATAAATGATCCTTCCATCTGCCCTGTGAATCTGTATATAATTACATTGTTTTTTAACTGTATAAATTTCGTAAACCATATTGCCTACGAATTGGTTTAACAGACACTCATTAATGATATTTGCTTGAATTTTATAACTATATTAGTTCCTTTCTCATTGCTTGTTTAAAAACTTACAAGAAGCAACTTAAAGGCAGAAGAGGGTGTTCAGGCTCACAGTTTGAAAGGATTTGCCTTCGTGGTAGAGAAAAAATGATAGAAGGCACGAGAGACATGGTAATGGGAGCAAAAGGCCAACTACTGACACTTTATCTACACTCAGGAAGTAAGGAGAGAATAAGAAATTTGCTAGATTATAAATCGTAAATGTGCCTCCAGTGAGATTCCACCTCCTAAAGTTTCCATACTCTTCCTAAACGGTGCAACCACACTGAAAACAAGTGAGTTCTTGTCAATCTGACAAAAATGTACATCATTATTAAATGATTATCTTTGTTATCTTGTTACCTCCAAGATTTCTTGTTGATATTACAGTGTAAACTATAGTATAACTTTAAAAGTTATACTATACTTTTAAAAAAATTCAAATCCTTTAAAAGTCCAAAGTGGTTTGTTTGTTTTGGTTTTATTTGTTTTGTTTTGCTTTATCTAAAGCTTCTTCACTGTAGACTCCTATAAAATATAAAATAAATAGTATGCTACTTTCTCCATGAGGGAAGAACCAGGCCATAGTTTAATCAAGAGAAATCATTAATCAAAATCCAATGACATAAATGACTCAGTGTTCAATGTTTGTAACTCACTCACAATCTTCCTTGTTCTAGAGAACTTGGGCAGCTTCATTTTCCTGATTTGCCTTGATTTATCTCATAGGATCAGTATGCTTCATCAGTCAACACCTTATGCTACCCTGGTAATCATCCCTAGGGCTTCAGCATCACCAATATTCTAGGGTTTCCATGGTAACAGAGGGTGTACCTTCACAAAAGCTCTTCTGTCTACTCTTCTGGGATTTTAACCCTACTACACATAACCCAGCCTCAGACTCATTCCATGACGACTCCATTTCTGGTTTATCTCTGCAGCTGAAGACACAAGTTCACCATGGCCTATCCTAACCATTTGTATTACCGATATTCAGCTGCTTTTCAAGGTACCTTCATAGTTTCAAAATCAGAACAATGTGGGAGATTTTTTAGGTGTGTCTGCTTGGCTTTCAACCAGTAATGGAGACACTTAGAACTGCCTCTCTCAAATTGGAAACAAGTTTGGAATGTCTATATATTGAGAATAGGATTTTTTTTTTTTGCCAGAATACTGTGTAAATGATACTAGTGTTACTATTCATAGCTGATTTTTAGTCTCTCCTATTTAAAGCATCAACTTTCTCTGTAAAGCAAAGGCTTCACCTCAATGATCCTGGATTTGTTTTGTTTGTTTGTTTGTTGGTTTTTTTTTTTTGTATTTTTGTTTTAATTGAGCACAGTTGATTCCCAGTCCCAGATTACCAGATACCACAGATTTTTTCCCCAAAATACCAGAGAAATAGAGTCCTTGATTTATTTTGAAATTCTGCAATCCAGGCTTCCCTCAATGATAGTTAATTTTACATTATCATCTATGTTCCCACAAGAGCTCATTAAGCTCTGAGCACTCATTGGCTTTTACAGACTAAAGCACTAAAGTATTCCATCTTCCCCCACAAAATATTCTAAATCAGAAAAGCCATATGGTCAGGTCCATCATGACAACCCCACTTTTGGTAACAATTTCTGTCTTAGTTTCTGTCGTGGTAAAACACTGACTAAAAGCACCTTGGGAGGAAATGGTTTATTTCATATCACAGTCTATCAATGAAGTAAGTTAGAACCAGAAATCAGACAGGAACCTGGAGGCAGGAACTGAAGCAGAGAGTGTGGATGACGATTGTTCAGAGGCTTGCTTTTCATTCATACAGTCACTCAGCTCACTTAGAGTCCAGGACAATTTCTTCAGGAGAGGTGCTCCCCAATGTGGGGTTGGCCTTGAACACCAATCATGAATCAAAAAAATATCCAACAGACATTTCCACAAGTTAATTTGATCGCAACAATTCCTCATTAAAGTTCCTCTTTCCTGGTGACTTTAATTATGAGTTTGCAAAATTCAAACATTACACCAGTTTTCAAAAAATGAGCCTTTGAGGAATGTTGTTACATCCTAACCACAACAATGCTAAAATCATAATAGTTTAAAACTAATTACATTCAGTGTAAGTTTTAAGTTCAGTAAATATCTTATCTATTTTGAACGTCTATTTCAGAGGATATCTATACTTAATATATTATGTGCATATAAAAGTCAACTGCCATGGGTTTTCTGAGTGTAAACTGAAGGTGAGGAAAGGCATAGGCTTCATTACATGTAGGAATAGTTACATAAAATGTACTTGCCACTATTTCAGCTGCAACATGAATGGGAATGTAAGTTGCCAAATAATGCTTTTGTGTTGTGTTCATTATTGTCACCAGATTATTGCTATCATTATCATAATTATCATCATAATCGTCATCATCATTGGTACTGCACTGACGTTTGTTTGTTTCTTTGTTTGTTTGTTTGTTTTGACAGGCTGGCTGTACTCGAAGCTGGCTTCAAACCTGTAACAGCCTTTTGGCTCCAGCCTCCTGAGTGCTGTGATTACAGGCATATGCTGCCATACTTGACTTTTCAGAGTAATATTCTTAAGAGGAAAATAAAATGTCACATGCTTAATCTAAAGCCATATGTTTTCAAAGTAACAATATTGTGAATGATTAGATTCATTTCTTTAAAATGTCATTGAAAGCATTCTAGTCTTCCTTTCAGATGGAAATCTTTAAGGTTGCATTATCCACACAGAATCAGTGCTATTATTACTATTTAGCTGAAACATGCTATATTGTTTAAAGAAAAAAAAATTAGAAAACAAATGCCTCAAAATCACCTGAAACTGCAATTATTAGACACAGGTTTCTGAAATTCACAATTTAAAAAATTGATCCAGCTGTCTAGAATGGGACAGAAACTTTACATAAATAGTTAAAATGATTGATATTGGTGTTCTCTACTTTACTGAGAAACTAAAAGTATACTTAATAAGGTAATCCACTCTTATAGCAGATCTTGGGCTAAAGAACTACCTGCTCCATGGGATTTTGCCCCCTCTTCTAGACTCTGCAGGCACCTGTGCTCCTGCATACATGACAGCACATAAACATGTATATGCATAATTTAAGACTAATAAAACTCAATCATTAAAAAAAGCAGTGGATTTGGTGACACACCTGTAATTCCAGCGCTTGGGAGACAGAAAGAGACTCAGCATGACAATCTCTCATGCCTGACTAGCCAAAAGGGTGAGCTCAGCAAAAGACCCAGCCTCCACACACAGAGTGGAGAGTAATTGACCAATAAAATAAATGCTAACACTGAGCCTTCATAAGCATGTGCACAAACATATGTGCCCTCACACATGCAAAAACTCATACAGCACACATACACTGGACAGTCACACCATATACATATGCCAAAAACAAAAGAGCAGAGAAGATTATTTTCTTGTGTGGATTGTGTGGGTAGAAGTTAAATGTACATTTCAATGGAGAAAATGGAGTTACTGAATCTGAAAGACTTTATCAATTGAAATTAGCTATCTTTCCTTATGTCTATAAAATATATTTTGAAATACTATGTCTCCGTGTTGTAGTGGCTTTATATTAATGGGAGTCTTGGAGAGATTTTGAAAGAAATCGACAAAAGTTTAGATGACAAAAATATGGAAAATGAAATAGATAATTCAATGAAATTATATTTTTCTTCTTTGTTTTGTGCTACCAAATAGTATAAACTTATTTTTCACTCTCTTGTTTAAGTGAAGATTTCACTGACTTCAGTGAGGTTTATTACTCCTTTTGGTGGTTTTGTTCATTGTTTTGTTTGATTTTCAAGCATGGGCTCACTCTACTATATAATGGCTGTTTGAGGGCTCATTATATACCATAAGCTCATTCGCCTGCCTCTTCACCTGCAACAGGTGCTGGGTTGACATGTGAAAATCATTATGCTTAGCTGACAATTTCTTTAAAAAGTGAATTTCTGCATTGGTTTTCACAAATTTTGAGCAAACAAAATTAGATGTTTTATGTTATAAAACTGTTTATTTTCATATATCCCCTTTTTAAAGTACACCTTCAAATACTAAAACAATTTCCAAAGATCTCTATTACATACTCATTTCAGCTAACAAACCATGTGAATCTACAGTGGGACAATGAGGTGAATGCTAAGATACAATCTCTTGACCTAAATCCAATTCTTATTCAAACTAAGCAATATTGTAAATATGAAATTACACAGAGAAAATTTGCATTATTTTCAATGAAATCTGAATTCTAGAATAAATTATATTCTATGCTAATACAGCCACTAAGCAGGTTTAGCTTAAATAAGTATGAGCAATATTTTATAGCTTATCTCTGTAGAAATGGTTGCTCTTTCACTATTCTCCTTTAATGATAATGACCCTATTAGTAATAAATATAAGTTTGCAATTAATTAAGTTGAAACTCCAGGCATAGAAAAATAACTGATGTTCAAATTATATATTAATCAAAATATTTATTTTGTATTGTGACAGTCTTCTCAAACTCAGAAAAAAAATTAAATTGTCATGAAAAGACAAAGAACCCAAACCATGGTATCCTAGGTATAGCAATATTTGATTTTAAATTGTGTGACAATGCCAGAATGGCCAAATGAGCATGCCACTGACATAAAAACAGATTTTATTAGTGACACAATAAAGAAGAGGTTTGTGCTGGTTGGTCTTTGTCAGCTTGACACAAACTTGGGTCATCTGTGAAGACAGAACATCAGCTGAGAAACTGTCTGTTATATTGCTTCATAGTCAGACATTTGTGAGATATTTATTGATTAGTTATTGGTGTGGAAGAACATAACCAACTGTGGGCTTGCCACCATTCTTGTGATATTTTGGCCAAAAAAGAGTGGCTGCTTTCTCCCCTAGCTCTAAAAAATTTTTTGAGACTAAAGTTTCTAAAATGGACTATTTCTTCGGTGGAGATTTCAAACAATCCCAATACTGATTCTGCCTTTTGCTTATTGGTCATCACTTATACAGGTCATGGAGAAAATGAACAAGACAGACAAAAAGAAACACGTAATAAACAGTCTGAAGAGAAAAAATATAATCAGGTAATTTAATATTGTAGCCAAGGTTGTGCTAAAAGACAAGGAAATTAAGAGGCAGCATGACCAAAATTAATGAAAAGGAAGGGATAATAGAAGCGCAAGTGTCCATCCAGCTATGCTGACAATTTGTGATAAGGCAAAGCCTATGGAATTTTTTTTTTCTTCTAAAAAGCTGTAACAAACGAAAGCTACTGAAAATATGATTTAACAGGCCAGGCTGAAATCCAAGTGAGTAGCTGAACTTGGCAATTCTGTTCTTGTTGGCTATGGCTTTAGAGTCATAAAGAATACACAAGGAAAGGAACTGTGGAATCCTCTTCTACCGTTAAGAAGAGCTGCTAAGGCCAGGCATGTGGCAGGGGAGTTCCTCGGTAAGAGCTTTGAGAGACCATTATAAGAAGCTATGAAATCGAGGCCTGGAGAATATTGCAGGTCCCAAGTTGTTAAAGCTGCCAGAAATGCAGGATGTCTGCCAAAGAGAGCTTCAGACAAGGAGTATAATCAGCCCAGGAGAAAGAAGTGTGTTACATGCAGTAAAGCTGGAAGAGAGGAGTTATTTAAGCCCTTTGCCAGCACACAGAAAACTATAGGATTTTGAGTCTGCTCTGCTGGGTCTCTGCTTTCCTTTGTTCCAATATATTCCGACTATGCTCCAATTTCTTCCTTTGGGCTTGATTTTGTGAGTGTGTGTGTGTGTGTGTGTGTGTGTGTGTGTGTGTGTGTGTGTGTGCAGAGAGAGAATACCATTACATATTGGAAGCATGTAATTTTTCCTTCTAATTTACACAGGGGTACAAATGAGAGATTGCCTTTATTATTGGAAGAGACTTTAAACTTTAGACTTTGAAACAGTTTTGAAATTCTTTCTCAAAACCTAATTTGAAGAACAATAGAGGAAGATGCCTGAAATAAGCCTTTGGGTCAAAAATTATGAATTTGTGAGGAATTCTGCATCTACAAATACATGACTTACACACACATGCACACACACACACACACACACACACACAAACACCTAATTACAGTCCTCTCAGGACCATTTAGTATAAAATCTCTCAATCCATTATGATATCTGTAAAACTACTAATGTGACTTGAATGACAATGTCCCCATAGGCACATAGGTTTGAATGCTTGATGACACTTAGTTATTAGAAGTGCTTGAGAATTATTAGGAAGCTTGGCCTATTGAAGTAAGTAGCTGTGACTGTGTTGGAGAAAGTGTGTCACTAAGGGGTAGATTCCCAAAGTTTCTGTCTGCATGCAACTTGCCAGTCAGATGTGAGCTCTGAGCTACTTCTTCAGCACAATGCCTGCCTGCCTGCTACCATGCTATCTGTCATGATAGTAATGAAGTAACCGTCTGAAATGGTAAGCAAGCCCCCAGTTAGATGTGTTCTTTTATAAATTGTCTTGGCCATGGTGTCTCTTCACAGCAATAGAGCGGTAACTAAAACACTTATTACATATATTTTATTTGATTATAAATAGGAAAATGTAAAACAGAGAAAACTGTCGATAAACATGATTACTTTTTTATAAAATGGATGAGGAAATAAAATACACCTCGAGGTAAGTTCTGTGTTGTTCTAAATACATTTGTCAAAACCAAATATAATTTACACAACTCATTTGTACTTTTACGTTTTATTTTGCTGTAGAAGGATGACAGTGAAAATAAAAATAGAATGTGTGAGAGTGGGTGCCTTTTTCTAGTGATGCAGGCAAGCAGAGGTTTGGGGAGCCAGTTTTGGAAAAGAAGGCAGCATTGCCAGGTTCCCAAAACTGCATTGCAGCAGTTAATTCCTGAAATTCTTCTACAAGGTACAATCTTAGCAAAAGGAGTGTTAGTCCATTTTCTGTCCCCTAAGTGCTTGAACAGAAACTATGGCATACTTATGGTTATCATCATTGTTTTTTTTTTGTTTGTTTGTTTGTTTGTTATTTTACTCCTAAGTGTATCCTGTGGGAGGCATTCAAAATGACAAACTCAGTTAAATAATGATGTTGGGAAAGGAAGGAGTCCTGAGTGATCCCTTTCTCCTCAGTGCTGGGTTTGAAGTAGCCCAAGCATCATTTTGCGGATTTGAATCATGCAGTCAAAAATCAGAACCGTCATTTTTATTTCAAGTGAAATGTCTTCTTGGTTATAAAATATTTATCAGTCAAAAAAAAAAAAACTTTACTACATTTATCTTCTGATTTCGAAACAAAGAAAAAGTCTACTGTGGAGGTATTTTAGAAAAATACAAACCATTAAAATATTTGAGCATATAAATATACAGATGATGTCTCAATGGATTTACAGTTTGGAACACAGATATTTTATATTAGGGAAACCAGTCTAAAATCATAAACCACTATTGACTCACAATTTCCAGCGAGATCTTTAATAGAGCGTCTTAGTATTCAGGTTTATTAAATTTACAAATAAATATAAATCATATCTAAAACTGCCTATACATACACATCCTTTTATGCTAATCAAATGACATTTATTAAAGGAACACTTATATGAAAAGCAAAGATTAAAATGTAAGTAATAGGTGGTAAAATATTAAGTCACCAACAACAGCGGGATGTATCCAACCATGAAGGCTGAAGGAGCAAAAGAAAACTGTGCTAAGAGTGCCACAAGAAAGCTTATGTCACAAGGTGTGTCTGTACTGTTCTAGGAGATGCTAGTAGATTAGAGTCACAGATCCAGAGAGAAAAATATCTATTCTGGCCTTTCCCAACCTAACCTTTTCAATGTTTTTATCTACATTACTAAGCCACAGGTCAGAAAGAAAAAGTCCATTAGAGAAGCATCGAAGGGCTCAAGCTTGAAGGACACAACAGAGAATAGGAAACCGATGTGAGGAGAGACCACAGAAATACCCAAGGGTGATTTTATGTCATTGGTCAGCACTCAGTAAAGTCCAGAGTATGTGCTTTGTAGCTCAATATACACAGTATCTGATGGTAACCAAGCATTTTTCTATTATACAACAGCAGGCTGTACATTTCCCAAACCTCAGTATGCCTCTGATAAGAACAGTCAATCAGTACCGTTAAATTGTTTCATCAACCTTTCCTTTTGTAACAACTTTGTGGAGTTTGTTAAGATCCACTTTATCTCCCCAGTGTGGAGAATCTTTGTGCCCTAGGTTTCTTTGCAGCCTGAGCATTAGGATGGCAGGATGCTAGGGACTTTACCAAATACATGCCCTTAAGCAATCAGATGGAACTGAAATGGTCAGGAGGCAGCCCAACAAAAACACTTCAGGCTCAGGCATCAGTGCTTGCGAATTTTACTTGTCATGAGGGAATGACTTGATAGTTTGTGGCAGCAGCAGATGTTGAATATTGTGTGCTTGGCAACACCGTACACACGCCTGTGGTACACTGGACACTGTCCTCATTGAAGTAGTGAATGGAGAGACAATGGTGACCTCTGCCAATTATTCAAAGGAGATTTGGGATTGATTCCTAGAACTCTTGCCTCAAGCATATGTCTCCAGCTCTCCAGACATCCAACATGACAACACCTTTTCTTTATTGCCTTTCTCTTACATATTTTCCTATTCTCCATCAGACTCAAGGTTGCTCGAAATTAAAGAAAAGAATAAGTTGAAGAGCACTGCTTTCCAGTAGTAACTTACAGGCGTGGAAGCCTCAAGCATGCCTAAGTAAGAATATAAATGTGAGTATGAATTTACGATGTGGTTTCTCACAAAATTCATACAAATTGGCACACATGTGCATGCAGTTCATTAACAGTACTATTTGTTTCCTCTTACACAGTTTACAGAGAGATACATCATACACACAAATGCTTATTCAACACAGAATCACTTCTAAACTCGAAATCAAGTGATTCTAGGAAAATTTATTGCAGGCATGGAAACATGCTTTTCTTCATTAGAAATTGAGGACCTATTAAGATAAATATAAACTTTAGTCAGGCAAAATGTACTCTCCTTTTTCATACCTTATAATAAAAACATATTCTTGAGGCAAATCAAAATGACCCTGAGATTCCACCTCACACCCACCAGAACAGCTAAGATCAAAAACTCAAGGGATGATGCATTTTGGAGATGTTGTGGAGACAGGGGAACCCCCCTCCTTTTCTGGTGGGAATGTAACCTTGTATATCCACTTTGAAAATCAATATGGCACCTTCTCAGAAATTTAGGAATAGTGGTACCTCAAGATCCAGCTATACCACTCCTGGTATATATCTGAAAGATGCTAAACTATACAAAAAGGATATTTGCACAACTTTGTCCATACCAGCATTTATTCATAATGCCCCGTCTCGTGGGGCTTCAACGTGGGTTCGTAAGGGAAGAGAGTGGAAGGAATGGGGGGAAGGGACGAGAAGCGCAAGGAAGGAAGCCAACTCTACTAGTCTGATCAAGGCTTCATTTATTACAAATTTTTACCCAACTTATATAGGGAGAAGGCAGGAAAAGGGGGAAGGTAATTAGCTGCTGCAGGAGACAGGAAGAGTGCTTTCATGTGTTAAATAGGGTACCTGCAAGATACCATAGGGATGTTTTCTCACGGATGCTCTAACAAACTGATGTCCTCACAGTCTATCACCCATGAGTTAGGGTCCTAGATAACTTTCACTAAATAGCTTTAGGTCTCCACTAAATGACCTTTGCTCACTATTTGGCTTTGGCCTACTAAACACCTTTTGTCTCCACTAGATAGCTTTGACTAATTGACTTAGGCTTCAGTAGATAGTTTTAGCTCCAATAGATAACTTTGACTTTGGCTTCTGTAGATAGCTTTGGCTCCCGGCACATAATAGCCAGAATCTGGAAAAAACCTAGACATCCCTCAGCTGAAGAATGGATACAGAAATTGTGGTACCTTTATAAAATGGAATACTACTCAGCAATTAGAAACAAGAAAATCATGAAATTTGCAGGGGTGGGACCTAGGAAATATCATCCTGAGTGAGGTAACCCAGAAGCAGAAAGACACATAAAAATATATATAAATGAAATTATTATTAATAATAATTTGCTTTACATTCTGATGGTGCCCGCTCCCTCCCCACCTCCCTGTCCCACACCAATCCTTCTCCTTCCTCCTTTCCCTCTCCTTTTCCCCCAGAAAGGGGAGCCCCCTCCCCACTGTATTAACATTCCCCATCACATTTCTGCTCTACTCACAGACCTGTTCCTTGGCTAGTCTTTCTCAGAGAGGCATCCTCCAACAGTAGATAGGAGTGGGTGCAGAGACCAACAGCCAGACATTATGCAGAGAGAGGTAAAATTCAAGGTCTCCATTAGGTTCATCCTCTCAGGGATGAGTAGCTCCACAGAGTAAGGGAAGAAAAAACAGTATTTGAAAAAAAAAGAAAGAAAGAAAAAAGAAAGGACAAAACTGCTCATAGGTATAGTGGAGGAGAAAGTTTATTGTAGATAAAAGGGCAAGGATAAGAGTGGACATGACCATGACCAATGTGTAGAGAGAAGGAGGGAAGATGAGAGAGGAACCTCCAACCAAGAGAGAGAGAGAGAGAGCCTGGGCCAAGAAACCACAAGAAAGGGGCATAGCTAAAATGACTGGACTATATAGGGATAGGCATCACAGGGAAGGGCAGTCCAGCTTGAGAAGTTTAGGGTAAGGGGTTGGGTATCTCCTGGCTACTAGGAGAAGCTCCTGGTCAGGTTTACTTTGACATGTTAAGTAGGCAAAACAGCCATTTGTCCCAAGGTTTGAGACTTAACAGTTTGAATCAGAGGGCATGGAGGACACCAAGAGAATATGTTCCACTGAATCAACTAACCACATGAGTTCAAAGAGTCTGAAGCAGCAAGCAAGGTACCTACATTAAACTGCATCAGGTCCTAGGCAAATTTATTATAGCTGTTAGTTTGGTGTTTGTTACACTTATTTTCATAAAACTGTGTTCATTTCTCTGTTTCTCTCTTAACCTGGCTATCACATAAATAATTAAGACTAATATTTTTTAATAATAATCTTCACAACACAATAACTGAGTAGATATTACTCTATTCATTTTTAAATTTAATATTAGTTTATTTATATTCTGCTGGTGCCCATGTCCCGCCTCACTTCCACTTCACCCCTTCCTTTTACCCCAGAAAGGGGGGCCCCCCTCCCACCCCACTGTATTATCATTCCTCAGCACATCAAGTCACACCAGGACTGCTCTTATCTACATCCCCTGAGGCCAGGCAGGCTATCCCTGCCAGGTGGAAGTGATCTAAAAGCAGGCAATAGACCCCATGTTAGAAACAGCACCCCTTTTACTCTCCAGGTTCCCCATATGAAAACCAAACTCCCATTGGCTACAAGTGTGCAGGAGGCCTGGGTCCAGATCAGGAATGCTCCTTAGTTGATGTTCTCATTCTCTGAAAACCCCATGTGACCGGGTTATTTGTCACTGTTGGTCATCTTCTGACAGTTTTTTTCACTTTGTATCCCAGCTGTAGCCCCCTCCTCCATGCCCTCTCAATCTCTCTTTCCCTCCCTCTTCTCCTATGCCCCTCCCCCAGTACAATGATAGGGGAGGTCTTCCTCCCCTTCCTTCTTGATTTCATCCCAGCATGCATCCCAGAGATTCTTGCATTTTGTAGCTTTTCTGTTCCAGCTCCTCTCTTCTCGTCTTTCCCAGAGCATTTCCATGGATGAATCCCTTACTTCCTGTTTCCTAACGCCTCCTCCCCTGGCCAACAGGAAGTCCAGCTCTATTCTCATCCCTGCTCAGTGATTGGCTGCAAGTTGTTTTATTGACATATCACGGACCATTATGGAGCAGAGTTTATATACCATTATGAAGAGATTTTCTGAACAAGGCTTACAAAGAGATATAGGGGATACAGAAATCAGCATCTGAATTACACAATAATGTTTTGCCTACATATAATCTTTTTGGTCTAATAAAAGGCTCTTTCTCTAACAATAGCAAACTGTATGTAATAATAACAATTATGAAAATTATTAAGTAAGATTGACATTTGTACATTTTTAACATCCTTGGTTAAAGTATTCTACTATCTTTCATTTACAATCATCCTAAACAATTTAAGTTTAACTGTGAGACTATAACTATTTAGTCTTCCACCCCAGCAGAGACTTAAGAAGGAATAAATAATATCTAATTTGCAGGAAGTGCAGGCAAGGAGCTTCCAAACGAACAGAAATATCATTGGCTGCTTAGACAGTTCCCCAAAATTCTTCTATAACGTTGGAGCAACATCATTAGCCTTCTGGCCCAGAATATTTGACAGACTTCTATGTTGAGCAGGACTGATAAAGGATTTGCCTTTGTCCTTGAAAAATCTCAGCAGTCAACTCTCTTGCATCCAGTTTGTCCAGTTTTAGACAGTATTCTGTCTGTAATTGATGCAAAGGCATTTTCTCATTCAGCGGCTAGCTTGCCACATATGAAATGTTTGATGTTTTTTAAAGTGTTATGGGGTGCTGCATTTGGAGAAGAGAGGCGGTAAGAGTGAGAGAGCATGGCTAAATAAGCCTGACCGACTTCACGACAGGATTCATTTTCATTTTCTCGCTGATAGAACAGGCCTGAGTTTTCCATTCCTCAGAAAAAGAAACTTCAATTGCAGGAAAAACACAGAAACAGGCTCAGCCAGGACATTTGGTCCGGGGGAAAAAAAGGTTATTTAACTGCTGGTCTAAGAAGCTCTATTCTCTGATCAGAGTCAACTAGCCTCTACCTCCTGGGCCAGGCCCTGATCCAAGGCATAGCACTTATCAGTTTGAGCCAGTTTGAAACCACTTTAGTGAGGCCCCTGCCCTAAGCAAGCACTAGCCAATCCTTGATGCACTTGTACCCTTGCTTTTGACCTGCACCAATTAAAATAAAGATGACTCAACCATCCCCTAAGGTTTACTAGTTCATTTTAAGTAGAGCCTGCATGCTCATCTGGGGTTTACCACTCTTTCTGGATGGTGATCCCTGCCTACTGGACTTCTGCAGAATAAAAGTCTTTCGTTGTTTGTATGCTACTAGAGTTTTGGGTCATACTTTCAGTGTATTCTGCACCCTAAAAAGGGATATAGAAGGAATGGAGTGGGCCAAACTGTAGTTGTAATGTAGTTTATAAAAGAATCTATTTTTAATAAAAAATTAAAACTATCTCAATACATATTTGGTTGTATAATTACACTCCCTCCCGTTATTTAGAATTCTTCCTTAATGCTTAAAAGTATTTCTTAGATATATGTTTATTTATCTCCTTGGGAAATGATTAACGTAATCAAGTAGTATTATTCTGTACATTAATTGATTTATTAAAGTCGTGGGTATCAAGATTTACTCTTGATTACACCTTTAATAGCTCACTAGTTTTATTATACTCTCAGTATTTCTTTTTCTACCCTGATCTCCACTGATATTTCACACATACACACACACACGTCTCTCTTTCTATCTATCTATATATCTATATCTATCTATCTATCTATCTATCTATCTATCTATCTATCTATTAATCAATATATATTAATATATATCAGCCCAAATGTCTGGAGAGAAAGCAGTAGGGGTTCCCATATTTTAGGCCTTCTACTTCTGTGAAAGGCCTTACTCTACACCTGACAGTGTTTACCTGATTTTTAATTTCAATGACATGAATATAGATTTGTAGTAAAACAATGTAGGTAGCTTGCCCTTCCTAAGGAGAAACCATATCCTTAACTGAGAGCTGAGAGGAGGAGGTATGGCTTCCATTATGCTTAGCAAGGGAATGTGAAGGCACCAAAGTCCGTGAATCAGATACCAAACTCTTGGCAAGCTATTGAGAGATACTATGTTTTCTTTTATTTTTAATTTAATTCTATTTTTTTATTATTAGTAACATTTTATTAACTCTGTATCCCAGCTGTATCCCACTCCCTTATTCCCTCCCAATCTCACCCTCCCTCCCTCATCTCCTCCCTGCCCCTTTCCAAGTCCACTGATTGGGGAGGGCGTCCTCCCCTTTCATCTGACCCTGTTTTATCAGGTATCTTCAGTACTGGCTGCAAAGGCCTCCTCTGTGGCCTAGCAGGGCTGCTCCTCCCTTGGGGAGTGGGGAGGTCAAAGAGCCTGCCATTGAGTTCCTGTTTTCTTTAATAAAAATTTTCTTATTTGTCTTATGCTTTACAGTAGTTTTTAGAATGTTTTGATTTTAATTAAATAATTTATTACTTCATTTATTTAATCTAGATGAATATTTTGACTGCATATATATCTGTGTATTGAGTGCCTTCACAGACCAGAAAAGAGATTTGATACCCTAAGAATGGAGTCATAGGTAACAGTGAGGTACCGTGTGGATGTTGTGAATAAACCCCAGATCTTCTTCTTTTGATTTTTTAAATTAATTTGTTTATTTGATTATTTTTCATAGCTATCATAGCCTCCTTCCTCTTCTTTAAGAGTAGTTAGCACCCTTAATCTCAGAGGGATTTCTCTGAAATTACTTGTGTTAATAGTTTATGTCAATAATAATGGTTTCACTGGGAAGGCTGTTGTATAGATGTTTGTGCTACAGTTCTGGAAGTTTCTGAAATCCTTGGTTTATTTTTGTTTCTTCTTCTGACCTAAGCTTCAATTATGTGTACCAATGGACTTCATGTTCCTGAATGCCTTGCTCTTCTGTGTTGCTCCAGCAGAGTGTGTTAATAGCACTCACACTATATAGTTCTACTTTGTATATGTTAATAAGTTAATTTCTTTCCTTTTTATTATCATTTATTACAATTTATTCAATTGTATCTCAGCTTTGGCCCCCCTCCTTCATCTCCTACTCCCACCCTCTGTGCCTCTTCTGCCCCATGCCCCTTCCCTAGCCCACTGATAGGGGAGGTCTTAATCCCCTTCTATTTGACCCTAGCCAATCAGGTCTCATCAGGACTAGTTGCATTGTCTTCCTCTGCGGCCAGGAAGACTGCATGCCCCAGGGAGATGTGATAAGAGAGCCTGCCACTGAGTTCATGCCAGAGAAAGCCCCTGCTCCCCTTATTAGTCTCCACTTGGAGACTTGAGTCTATGTGTTACATCTGAACCAATGTTTTAGGTCCTCTTCATGCATTGTCCTTGGTTGGGGTATCATTCTCTTTAGTGTCCAGAGGGCTCAGTTGTTTGTTATGTTTTGTTTTGTTTGGTTTGGTTTTGTTTTGTTTGGCTCTGTTGGTCTCCTTTTGGAGCTCCTGTCCCTCCATGTCTTTCTATCTCCCTCTTCTTTCATAAAATGACATGCATTTTGACCGAAGTTTGGCTATGAGTCTCAGCCCCTGCTTTGATACCTTGATCAGTAGAGTCTTTCTGAGGCCATCTGTGGTAGGCTCCTGTCCAGTTCCCTGTTTTCTCCTACTTCTGATGTCTATCCCATTTGTCCTTCTGGATGAGGATTGAACATCTTCCCTAGGGTCTTCATTACTTTTTAGCTTCTTTAGGAGTATAGATTTCCGTATGTTTATCTTATATTAATGGTTAATAACCACTTATGAGTGAGTATAAACCATGTGTGTATTTCTGCTTCTGGGTTACCTCACTCAAGATGATCTTTGCTAGTTTCCACCATTTGCCTGCAAATTTCATAATTTTCTTGTTTTTAATAGGTGAGTAGTATTTCATTGTGTAAATGTACCAAAGTTCTGTATCCATTCTTTTGTTGAGGGACATCTAAGTTGTTTCCAGATTCTGGCTATTACAAATAGAACTGCTATGAATATGATTGAGAAATCGGTGTTGTTTTAATTTGCATCTCCCTGATGACTAAGTTTCTTTTGGATTCAAGTTCTCGGTTGAAGTTTATCTTTCATTTACTTTCCCCTGATCAGCAATATTACTCTATGTAATTTAAAGTCAATTTGAGCCATTGCCAAATCATTTCTTAAACTGGTGACTGATTATTGCTTGTTTAGAAAAGTTTTTTTTTTCCTTCTTTTCTTTGGATATATTGCATTTTTTATGTCAGACACTTAGTTTGGGGTAGTAGATGCTGATGAAATGCTTTTTGTACTCAATTATGGTAGACTTTTGGTTTCATTATACATTATGTGAAAAGTCTCATATATCTAGTCAGTAGGTTTCCATGTTGTAATGATGACTCTCTGCCTACCACAAACTGAGCTCAAAATTGTGGAATGGTTTACAAAGGTTTTGGTTTTCTCTTGTTTACTTTTTATTTATGTATTTTGCAGTGTGAAAACCACCTCAGGTAGAGAGGATACTTAGTACAAGACTAGAAGTGTTAACAAAAAGGAGGAGGGGAAAGAGGTAAAAGAGAGGGAGAAAAGGAAACACAGAAGGAGAGGGGTGATAAAAATGACAGAAATGATTACTATGTAATGGTATATACTATTCTCACATTGTGTGACCAAATGCCTGAGGAGAAGCAACACAAGGGAAGACATATGAGACATGCTTTATGGGCACAGCCCATCACCATAAGGAATTCTAGCAGGAAGAGAGGCTGCCTGTTGTGGTGAAAACTAGCATAATTGCATCAGGTCAGGAATCAGAGAGAAGGAAATGAAGGCACACCACTGGATTTCTTTTTTCCATTTTGTATAGTCTAGGATGCTTCCCACACTCATGGCTTGTCTTCTTCCCTCCATCTATGTATTCTAGAAACACCTTCTCAGACATGCATGGGAATGTGCCACTTAAGAGATTCCAATTATAGTCATTTTGACCATGAAGACGAACCAGAACAATTGCCTTAAATAAATTACTTAGTTTCAAAGCTGCAGAAAAACAAACAGACAAAACCAAAAAACAATAACAAACAAATAAAGACATTGTCACGGGTAAATCCCAACCATCTCTTCCAAAGCTTTGATGAGGCTTTGTTTCGATGAGTTTTATATTTTATTTTAAAAGTTCAGAAATATTCCAAAAAGTATTCATTCCATGTACTGAATTAGTAACTTTAATGTATATTAGTATCATCACAATTAAGAGACTAAAGGATTAAAAATTTGTTTTTTGAGTTTTTGGTTTAATGTTTAAAGCACAAGCCTGAACAAAAGTCAGACAGGTGGAGACATGTCCAGCCGCTTTTGGGGAGAACCAGCCTTCTTTCCTGCCCACTAGGGATACAGTTGCTAGGAAACTGGCCTGGATCTTCCCTCTCCTTTAGGACAAGCAAACAAGGGAAGACAGACCACTAATGGTTGGGGGCCTCCCTACAGCTAAATGGATCAAAATGCAACATCCCTTTTGTGTTTCAACCAAAAGAGGATTTCCAGGCAGTTATTCCCCTGCTTTGGGCCTGCTACAAGGGACTGGAATCTTTAAACCAGCCACCTACCTTGAGCACGAGGCTCTCTGCTCTCAACCGCCCCAGCTCTGTGAGGATGTGAGTCCAAGCTATAGCTGGTAATAAAAAAAAAAAAAAAAAAAATCCGTATGTGATTTATAATGGGCTTGACTCCTGGTGATCTTTTGGAGTCTTGTGAATCTGGCACAACATACTTAGGGGCTCATCCTGGATCCCCAAGACCTCCCAGGATCCCCAAGCCAGATGATAGGAACCTCGGGTAAGTGCTTTTGTCTTAGCCAAGCGTCTCTGTTCTGTCATTCTGTGTATTTTTGAGATCTCAAGGTGGTACACATTGTGGCCAGAGAGCTGTTGCATAGATGGTACACTAGTTGACAAGCTGGCAGACCATGGCCACTGGATTCTCTGGGAGATATCCCAGATCCCAGTGGGGACAGGGCTTTCTATTAGCACTGTGAGGGACATAGGGTCCCAAGTCTGTTTGATAAGCCAAGAAGAAAGTGGGTCACTCCCACAGAGTCAGGAAATGCTACCAAAGTACTGGTTTTGGGTTCTTACCCAGTTTTGAGTTCTTAACCACTCACCTCGTGGAATCTATTGTTTGGCCTTCTGTTTGTGTGTCTTTGTTTGTATTGGAGTGTGGTGGATGCTGTGGAAAAGACTCCTAACTACCTAGACTTTTGCTCTTTACTGGGAGGCTCTGGTCTGGCAGAGTTCTGCCAACACTCTGGTCTCTGGTCTGACAGAAAGACAGTGCAGTTTGGTGGAGCCCAATTTGGGGGCAGGCCACACCTAATGAAACCAAAGAAATGGAGAGCCCATTAAGAGACTGGCTACTGTTCCTTTGTTTTTTCCTTCCTCTTCCTATTTTTGTGAGCATTGTACCAGTACATTGTTTTCTTTTGTTGTTCTTTTATGGGTTTGTTTGTTTCTTTATGATGTTCTCAGTAGGCAGGTGACCAAACAACTGTGCACTCTGGTGACTTTGCCTGTCTTATTCTCTCAACTCTACAAGCTGGAGAACCTTTGGTCGCTGGGGGAAACATGCTTCAGGGAGGGACAGGTAGAGAAAAGTCAAGAGTGGGGTTGCTAAAGCTTGCCCAGGCTGATGGGACAAAGTGCTTGAAATTATGGAGTAAGAAGAGATTTGTCTGTCTGCTTAAATGTATGTATTGCCATTACATGTTTATTTCTGACTGATCTTAAATGGTTAGTATGTTTTGTATGTCTTGGTTATAGATTTACAGTTATTGGATATGTTTAAAAGTTAAATTCAAACTCTTGTTTAGAACATGTGTATGTGTGCATATATGTTTGTAAGATCTATAGAAGCACAGCTGTGGCCTGCCATGTGATGTGACTCCACCATCTTGAAATCACCACGTGGTGAAGGGAAGGACGAAATAAAAATTTCAGAACCTCTTAGTTGTAATGAATTTTGTTTGTCATTATATTTCCTTTTAGACTAAGAAGACAAGTCTCACTTTAAATTGATATTGATTTTAAAGATTGGATTTTTTTTTTGCACTGGTAAAATTTGGCTTTGACTTTTAAAATTATGATTATGCTTTGTGATTTCACTCCTAAAAAAGGGAATTTATTTTGATATTGCAAAAACAGATTTCTTCTAAAAATATGTTTAAGGCTATGAAATATTTTAAAGTTTATCAGGTATTTTATACATACATTTAAAATTCAGGGTTGTACTTTTGTGGCAGCTGTGTGTGATGAGCCCTGGTTTATGAAGTTCTATTCAGATTAAAAAGCTGACTTGATTAGATGTACAGATTTTAGTGGGTTTATTCTATATTGTATGTTTATATGAGTGAGTATATACCATGCATGTCTTTTTGCTTCTGGGACAACTCACTCAGGATGATCCTTTCCAGGTCCCACCATTTACCTGCAAATTTCATGATTTCCTTATTTTTCATTGCTGAGTAATACTCCATTGTATAGATGTACCACAGTTTCTGCATCCATTCTTCAGTTGAGGGGCACCTGGGTTGTTTCCAGCTTCTGGCTATTACAAATAAAGCTGCTACAAACATGGTTGAGCAAATGTCCTTTTTGTGTACTTGAGCCTCTTTTGGGTATATGCCTAGGAGTGGTATGGCTGGATCTTGAGGAAGCGCTATTCCTAGTTGTCTGAGAAAGCGCCAGATTGATTTCCAGAGTGGTTGTACCAGTTTACATTCCCACCAGCAGTGGAGAAGGGTTCCCCTTTCTCCACAACCTCTCCAGCATGTGTTGTCCCTTGAGTTTTTCATCTTGGCCATTCTGATGGGTGTAAGGTGAAATCTCAGGGTTGTTTTGATTTGCATTTCCCTAATGGCTAATGAGGTTGAGCATTTCTTTAAGTGCTTCTCTGCCATTCGATATTCCTCTACAGAGAATTCTCTCTTTAGCTCTGTTCCCCATTTTTTAAGTGGATTACTTGGTTTGTTGCTTTTCAGCTTGTTTAGTTCTTTATATATATTGGATATGAGTCCTCTGTCAGATAAAGGGTTGGTGATGATTCTTTCCCAATCTGTAGGCAGTCGCTTTGTTTTGATGATGGTGTCCTTTGCTTTACAGAAGCTTTTCAGTTTCATGAGGTCCCATTTATTGATTGTTGCTCTTAGAGCCTGTGCTGTTGGTGTTCTGTTCAGGAAGTTTTCTCCTGTACCAATGAGTTCTAGGGTATTCCCCACTTTTTTTTTTCTAGCCGATTTAATGTGTCTGGTTTTATGTTGAGGTCTTTGATCCACTTGGACTTCAGTTTTGTGCAGGGTGATAAGTATGGATCGATTTTCATTTTTCTACATGTAGACATTCAGTTGGACCAGCACCATTTGTTGAAGACGCTATCTAAACAAACCAAGCAAAAGAGAGGACCCTAACTAAAATGTTCAATCCCCATCCTGAAAGGCAAAGAGGATGGACATCAGAAGAAAAAGAAAATAGGAAACAAGCTCGGAACCTGCTACAGAGGGCCTCTGAAAGCCAGAAGAAAACAGGAAACAACCTTGAAACCTGCCATAGAGGGCCTCTGAAAGCTTCTGCAATATAGACTGTCAAAGCAGATGCTGAGCCTGATGGCCAACTGATGGGCAGAGTGAATGGAATTTTATGTAAGAAGTGGGAAATAGTAAGAGCTGGAGGGGACAGGAACTCTACAAGGGGAGCATAGAACAAGATAATTTGAACACAGGGAACTTCCCAGAAAATCATACTCCAACCAAGGACTATTCATGGAGATGACCTGGAACCCCTGCACAGGTGTAGCCCATGGCAGTTCAGTGTCCAAGTGGGTTACATAGTAATGGGAAGAGGGACTGCCTCTGACATAATCTGATTGGCCTGCTCATTGATCACTTCCCCCTGAGGGGGGAGCAGCCTTACCAGGCCACAGTAGAGGACAATGCAGCCACTTTTGATGAGAACTGATAGACTAAGATCAGAAAGAAGAGGAGAACCTCCCCTATCAGTGGACTTGGGGAGTGGCATGCATGCAGAAAGGGGAGGGAGGGTGGGATTGGGAGGGGAGGAGGGAGGGGCTTATGGGGGGATACAAAATGAATAAAGTGTAATTAATAAAAAAATACTTAGTCTTCATATCAAAAAAAAAAAAAAAAGCTGACTTGAAGTGTGTGCCTGACTGCTAGTTCCTGAATGAATGGATTAATGTTGTTTCTCTCTAATCTAAAGGTTTAATATGGCCAGAATAGTTAAATTACAGTTTAAAATTGTTCTGTACTGTTCTGTAATACAGTTGGTTCTAAGACTTATTTGATTACAATGTTAAAACTTGGTGATGGGAAACTGTAAGTGCTCCATAGTGCTATATTGTGGGAGGCAGGTAAGCCATCAGAGGCAACATCATTCGCAACACCTAATGGCTATGCTTTAAATTGCCAGCCACAGCCTGTAACAACACATGGCTAGCTGCCATGTTGGGTTAGGGATAAATAAGGTGGAGCCATGGTTTTAAGATCACCTTTGTTGAGGGCTGTCAGCTTTGATAAGTTCCATGTCTAATGCTATAAGCAACTTTTCTACTTTAAGCTTTTTGCTGTTCTGTATTAATAATACAATATGATAGGATCAGCATGATTTGCTAGCCCTTCTATGAACTATATCTGATTGAAGGTTTTGCTTTAATTTTAGTTCAGAAATATATTTAAAGTTATGCTAATAACTGCAGTTCGTTACAAGACTGAGCTTTACTTAGTCTCTTGCTTATGTTTTCAAGTTATGCCTAGGATGGGTATCAATGAAGGTTGCCTATGTAGATCTACTTGAAATAGATATTGTTCTAAAACAGTTATCTAAGGAATATGCCAGAATTAGAGTTTATGGCATTCTATTTTATAGGATCTAATTTAGAGTAGATAACTAAAGATAGACAAAGAGTAACTCATATGCTGGCCCTCAAGCTTGTCAGAAATCTGTAGAATATGGCATTTTAACATGTGTAAGTTTATTATCACAGAGAGTCCCAAAATCTTGGCAGTAGCTCCTCAAGGTCTCTGAGAACATTTGGGCACAACTGGACCCTGGATTGTGGTATGCTAACCACTGAGCAAGACTGTTCCAACTGGCCCACTGCTAATGCCCAGCCAAAACTGTGGACAAAGCTGTGGACACCTGGAGAGTCATTATTTCACATTGCTAAAGGAAAGGTGAGGTCAATCTCTCAAGTTCTTTTTTTCCACAGAAACAGTCTCTCTTCTTTGCCTGATGGCCAGACTGCCTCTGCTCATCATGCTATGAGACAACAGGAACCAGGGACAACTGCCTAGGTGGTGGACTGACTAGTCGTTTTGATTGGTACTTACATTGGTACAATGATTTAGCTTATAATTTTTCCTTCTCAGGTCTCTTATCACATTGGTGGCTAAGCTAAGCTAATGGTAGCTTTGCAGGTAAAGAGCAGACAGTTAGATCCACTCTTAGTTCCTTGGTCAATTCATTAGCTAGTTAGAACTACTAGGTACCAGATCTCTTATTTAGAAAGGCAAAGAGGTTTGACTTGCTCAAAGGCTTCATGTTAATTACCTGTGTCTTATGGTGAATAACTGGATATAAAGATGTAAAGTTTATGTAAGGTCAGAGGATATGAAAGTTTAAATTATGAGGACAGAAAAAAATTTGAGGGTCTAGGAAAATGTTTCAGAGTTAGTAAATGAAAGAAAGATAGGAAAGCCTAGTTAGGTGTTTTAAGATATGTGAAGGTAAGTTGTAATGACATAAGGAAGTCATTTCTTCCCACTTTCTGCTCTTGTTAAGATTTCAGAAGTTCAGAGTTATGACATTGATCAATAGAGTTGAGATAAGCTGATGGTTCCCTGACTGCTTATCATCCAGTCACAAGCTTGAGATTTTAATTTCCTTTTGGTTGTCTTCTGGAGATAGACTGAAAGGTGCTTCTCATCATGCTAAACTAATATGTATATCTGACCCAAAAGTTATAGCTTTTACTAGGTCTTAATGGCATGGATCTGCTTCTGCTGTCTTGTACATATCTGTTAACTGCTTTTTCTTAAGTATGGATCTCAATATGATGGTGATATTAATATACTTCCCTTTGTAAACTAAAATTCGTATGAGTTTCAGGAAGTCAAAAGTCATAAGACCTAGATCTGGCATAGCTTAAATGGACTCCAGATGAGTTTTTCCCTTGGTCTGATGATTCCTCACTTTTCCCATTTACTAAACAAATTTTAACTTCTGTCCCTAGTCTGAATTTGTCTCAGCAGATTTTCACCTGGCTGATAGACTCTATTTGGGGATCAGCTATGGACTGCAAGATGAAATCTGGACTTGTTGAAATTGAAGTAAACCAGTCCAAGGGAAGCCAGACTGTTAATGGTTTGGAGGCTTCCCTATAGCCAATCAAATCAAAATACAACATCCCCCTTTGTGTTTCAACCAAAAGACTCTTGCCAGGCAAGAATTTCCTTGCTTTGGGCAGGCTGAGAGGGACTGGAATTTTAAATCAACCACCTACCCTGAGCACTAAGCTCTTTGCAATCAACTGCTGCAGAGTGAGGATGTGAGTCCAAGCTATATCTTGTAATAAAAAGATCCTCATGTTTTTTGCACTGGACTTGACTCCTGGTGATTTTTTGGGGTCTCGCAGATCAGACACGACATAACAAAATAGTGCTTTTAAGTTCTTTTGTCTTTCTGGAGCTTGTCTGGATGAATTTCTGTTTCTCTCTGTCTCTGTCTATCTGACTCTGTCTCTCTGTCTTCCTGTCTCCCTGTGCTGTCTCTCTCTATCTCCCCCTTTCAATATGTTTATTAGAACAAGCCATCATTTTTGGAGACTGTACAATAACTTAGATTTCTTAAGTTTGGTTTACTATATGAATTTCAAATTTGAATAAAAATTCATGTTTACTTACTCATAGTAGAAAAACATTCATAACACATTTAATGATGAAGTAACGGTAATATCTGGAAATGGCCTACACAAGAGTGTTCATTTCTCTCACAGGAGTATTGGTTGCTTGAGACTATTTGTATAAAGTTTCTGTAAAGTTAAACAACTAACTCTAAAGTTAAACAACTAACTCCTCAAATCCATCTATATAGCACTCTTAGACATATATCCAAAATATGCTCAAGTATACAACAAGGACATTTGTTCAACCATGTTTGTAGTGCCTTTTTTTGTAAGAGCCAGGAGCTGGAAACAACCCAGATGTCCCTCAATTGAGAAATGGAAACAGAACTTGTGGTACATTTACAAAATGGAATACTATTCAGCAATTAAAAACAAAGAAATCATGCAATTTGCAGGTAAATGGTAGGAACTAGAAAAGATCATCCTGAGTGAGGTATCCCAGAAGCAAAAAGACACAGATGGTATACAGTAACTTATAAGTGGATCTTAAACATTTAATGTAGGACAAAAAACTAAAATCTGTACACCTAAAGAAGTCAAGCAAGACTTGGGAAGATGCTCAGTCCTCATTCAAAAAGGCAAATAGGATAGACATCTAAAGAGGAAAAAAATAGGGAATAGTACAGGAGCCTACTACAGACGGTCTCTGAAAGACTCCACCTCCTAGGGTATCAAAGGAGATGCTGAGACTTATAGCCAATTTTTGGGCAGACTGCATAGAATCTTTTAAAAGAAGGGGGAGATAGAAAGACGTGGAGGGGACAGGAGTTAAACAAGGAGAGCAATAGAAGCACAAATCAGGGCACAGGGGTCTTTTCTGAGACCGATAGTTCAACCAAGGATCATTCATGGAGATGACCTAGAATCTCTGCACAGATGCATCTAAACCATGGCAGATCAGTCCAAGTGGGTTCCCTAGTAAGGGGAACAGGGACTGTCTCTGACATGATCTCAGGGCTGGCTCTTTGGGCATTTCCACCTTATTTTGTGGACCAGCTTTACTAGGCCACATAGGAAGAAAATACAGCCAGTCCTGATGAGACCTGATAGGCTACATGGAAGGGGATGAGGACCACTCCTGTCTGTGGACTGGGGGAGGAGCATAGAAGAGAAGAGGGTGGGGTTGGAAGGGGGTGGAGGAGGGGGTTACAGCTGGGATACAAAGTGAATAAGTTATAATAAAAATTAATTAAAAATAATTTAATTAAAATTTAATTAAAAATAAAAAATATGTCATTGGTATTGTAATTTTTCAATCCTTGGATAAATAACTGCTTTAAACTCTTGTACATACTGTAAATCACTAATTAATTTATAGAAGCTATTGTTGATTTTTAATTCAACAAAACTATTATAAGGCTAGGGAGATGGCACATTCAGGCAAGTGTTTTAATTTTTATTTTCTCCCTGTTATTAAAATAGGTTCTTTTATGATGTAATAGTTCTTATTTACAATTTTTCTTATACTCCTCATAGTTCACCTTCCTTCAAATCTGTATCCTCTCCCTTTCTATCTATCATTAGAAAAGAACAGTATTCTATGATATAACAACCAAACAAAACAAAAGAAAACCTAACAATGCAAAAACCAGCACATTGAAGTTGAACAAGGATAAACAACAGAAAACAAAAGGCCCAAGAAGATGACCAAGAGTTAGAGACCCACTCCTTCACATTCTCAGGAGCCTCATAAAAATACTAAAATGAAACCTACAATATGAAACAAAGAAACTGTTTGAGAGCCCTGTAGGCCCAGTGCTTGTTGGTTCAGTCTCTGTGGGTTCATAAGTCCTTTATTTAATTGATTTAAAGAACCTTGTTCTTCTGGTGCCCTCCATTCCCTCAGGCTCTTACTCTCCTTCTGCCTCCTCTTCTGTATGAGTCCTTGAGCTCTGAAGAAAGGTATTTGAGGGAGACATTCCATCTAAGGGTGAGTGTCCCAAAGTCTCTCACTCTGGGTAATATAAGGATTTGGGTCTCTCTATTTGTTCTCATCTTCTGAAGGAGGAAGCTTTTCTTATGGTGGATGAATATAGCAACGATCTATGAATATAGCAGAATATTTTTAGGAGCCATTTAATCACTGTTTTGTTTTTAAGACCAGTTGTATTTGATGTTACCCTAGTTCTCTCGACTATTTACTCTACAGTTCCTGGTTACCCAAACAGTGTCAGCTATGGGTTTAATATTGCGGAGTGAGCCTTAAATCAAATCAGATATCGACTGGTCACTGTACAAAGCTTTGTTCTACCATTGCCCTTGCAGAGTGGTTCTCGACCTTCCTAATGCTGTAGTTTCTAGTGTGGTTTAAAATGTTGTAGTGACTTCCAACCATAAAATTATTTAATTGCTGATTCATAACTATAATTCTGCTTCTGTTATAAATCATAATGTTACTATCAGATATAAGACTTACAAAGAGATGAGACCCTCACAAAGAAATGAATCACAAGTTGAGAACTAGGTCCTAGCCTATTTTGCAGGAAGGGCAGCATTATAGATCAAGTGATATGTGTCTGAGTTATGCTTTGTTTATGTTTATGCTTTGTTTTTGTTGTTTTGCCTTTGTTTGGTAGCCTGCAGAGTAACTTCCTATTCCCCAGACAGTAGAATGTACAGCCTATGGTTCTACTTAGACACCAGCTCGACACTCCATGTTCAGTGTGAGTTGTGTGGGTGTTGCCTTGAGCAATGGGGCCTTGCTGACAGTTTATGGAGAGCCACCTAGAGTCTTGGTAACAGGATAAGTGGTTTGGGTATGTCTATGGAACTTCTTGACAAACAACTCAATCAGACGTAACCGAGTTCATGCACCGGAGGCTCCATTTGATGACAAGAGATAGCCAGTTGGGACTCCACCTCCCCCATTATTTGAAGACTTTATTAGTATCACCTTCATTTGTTTTAGGAAGTTTTTACTGTAGTAGGTTTCCATAACCCTGTCAAAAGTTCCTCAGTTGTAGGTATTTTTCCCCTCATTCCCTCCCTCAAACCCTTTTCCTCTTCGCTATCCTACCTGATCCTCCTGTTCCGGATCTTCTTACCCTCAGTCCACCCATGACATCAATTTATTTTCCCCTCCCAGGAAGACCCATGCTTTTACCTATAACCTTTCTCTATGCCTTCTGGTTCTATTGATTGCAGCTTGGTTATCATTTACTTAGTAGCTAATACTTACGTAAAGCAAATACATATCATATTTCTCTTTCTGGGTCCAGGTTACCTCATTCTGGATAATTTTTTTTGTCTATTTCCATCTACTTGCTTGCAACTTTCATGATGTTATTTTTTTAACTGTTAAATAATACAAAATTATGTCATTATACCACATATTTATTTGCCCATTCTTCTGTTGAGAGACACCTACTTTGTTTCCAATTTATTGATATTATAAATAAAGCAGCAATGAACATGATTAAGCAAGTTACCTTTTGGTAGGATAAAGTGTCCTTTGGGTTATATGCTCAAGAGGGTATAGCTTGACCTTGAGGTATATCAATTGGCATCTTCCTGAGAAACTACCACACTGATTCCCACAGTGCCTATACAAGTTTTGCACTCCCACAAGAAGTGGCTGAGTCTTCACCTTTGGAAGAAAGAACATCTGACTTTGATCTTTATTAGACACATAAAAACAAAGTATAGCATCAGTGCATGCCTATGATCCAAGCACTGGAAAATAGAGGCAACTTGGTCCTGACAGTTTGCTAGCCATTTGGTATTTCTTAATGGTCATTCTCAGGTCCAATGGGACATATATCTTCAAAATTTAGTTGGATAACAAATTAAGAAGACCACAGGCCTTAACCTCTTTCTTTCTTCAACACATGCACATGTACACTCCTTCCAGTAGATGAAAATATGGGTGTACACACAAAATTATAATACCACTAATCAAGAGTCAAATCCACAAATCAACTATAGAAACAAGAATAAGCAAAAGGTTTTTGTCTTAATTTCTTATTTTATTAAGTTGGAAAATAAATGAGGGAACACAATCTACAGAAACCAGGGGAAAACTATCAGGAATAAATTTAGTATAGAGATATGCACACGGGTTATTGCAACAGACAAATAATGCTCCAGCCTCCAACAGCAACAAGGATAAATGAAGGAACCTCAATGGAGAGAATGACAGCATAACATATGAACATCAATTCTTTCTGTCCCATCCTAACTATCAGGAAAAGAAGAAAGAGAAAATAAAACTTGAATTCTTGAATTTATTTCAGTGACATTTTCTAAGTTCATTTTTCTTGATGTAATGAATTGCATTTTGGCTCCAGGAACAACTGGCCTCTGGCTATCGCCATTTGGGCAGCATCCTATAAATCTGATCTATTGCACCCAACATTAGGCTACAGGCTACAATCTTAGCCTGGGGACTTCACTAGTGTTTCAGAAGTAGATGGAGTCATGCTAACGTTAGGTGACTAACATTTTCAAATAAGACAGTGTTGGTAAAATATAGTTTCTACCTACAAAGAGAAGAGCTTTGTGCTAAATATTGCTATTCTACATTCTCTTTATTTTTAACAGTTTGTTACTTTATTAAAATAAACTTTTACAAGTGGCATAAAAGTTCTTGATTTTGTTTTCAAATGACATTCTTACCATTCTGGGTTCACTTTATTTTTCTGTTGTATGGGACAAGGTCATTCCTTTGTGTATTCCCCTGAATTTCAATAGCTGAATTACTATGACAGTTTTTTTTTATTGCAGGGACACACACTGCACTGACTAGTTTTTTTTTCTTTTTCTTTCTGTTTTTTTAATCAGCTTCATACTTTCTGAATCATCTGAGAGCTCAGAGGAGAGAAAATCAACTGAGAAAATGATTTTATTATCAGGCTGTAGACAAGCCTATATATTTTTCATTAGGGACCGATGTGAGAAGCATAGCACTGGGATGTTGGTCCTGAGTGTTGTGCGAAGGCTGAGTGAGCAAGCTATCAGGAGCAAGCAAACAAGCAGCACCCTCCATGGCCTCTGCATCAGCTTTTGCCTCCAGGTTCCTGCCCTGCTTGAGTTTCTATCCTGAGTTCATCCAGTGATGAACTGTGATATGGAACTATAAAGAAAACAAAACTTTTCTCCTAAAGTTGCTATTGACTATGATGTTTCATCATAGCAATATCATGCCTAACTAAGACTCAGTTAGTTCCTGTCTCCTATACTCAGAGGGAAGATTTCCTTTTACTTCAGACTGTGAAAATTCTCATACTTTAACTCCATCTTTTAATCTTTAAATCCTATAGATTCAATACAAACTCCTGGAATGTATTTATCTAAGCCATTGTACCCTGTGGATATCACTGGCTAACAAGGGGAGAGGTGGGTATAGGAGCCTTTCTCACCAGGCAGACTGTTCCTTCTTCTTTCCAGCCCATAGTTCAGAAAAAATCCATTTCCCTTAAGAGTATTTACTAATCTCCAAGGCAGATAAACGGTTTATTTTTGTGATAAACTGTACAATATAGTCCCCGTGGGATATCAATTATTAAGCAAAAACAGATTTCCAACTAATGACTTTATACACCCTATTTTGTGTTCACAATACAGTTTTCAGAGATTTCCATATATTACAATATTAACTTTTCCAGGGGAATATGGTTTTCAGGGATCTATAGCTGAAAATCTTTGAAATAAGGTCACATTTAAAGATATAATGGGATCATCTCCTTAGATGCTGAAAAAGCATTTGACAAAGTCCAACACCCATTTATGTTTAAAGTCTTGGAGAGATCAGGGATACAAGGCACATACCTAAAGATAGTAAAGGCAATATACAGCAAGCCAATAGCCAACATCAAACTCAATGGAGAGAAACTTAAATCAATCCCACTGAAATCAGGGACAAGAAAAGGCTGCTCACTCTCTCCATATCTCTTCAACATTGTACTTGAAGTCCTAGCCAGAGTAATAAGACAACTAAAGGAGATCAAGGGGATACAAATCGGAAAGGAAGAGGTCAAAGTGTCACTATTTGCAGATGATATGATAGTATACATGAGCGACCCCAAAGATTCAACCAGAGAACTTTTTCAGCTGATAAACACCTTCAGCAAAGTGGCAGGATACAAAATCAACTCAAAAAAATCAGAAGCCCTCTTGTATACCAAAGACAAAAAGGCCGAGAAAGAAATTAGGGAAACAACACGCTTCACAATAGCCACTAATAACATAAAGTACCTTGGTGTGACTCTAACCAAGCAAGTGAAAGACCTGTTTGAGAAAAACTTCAAGTCTTTGAAGAAAGAAATTGAAGAAGATCTCAGAAGATGGAAAGATCTCCCATGCTCATGGATTGGTAGGATTAATATTGTGAAAATGACCATCCTGCCAAAAGCAATCTACAGATTCAATGCAATTCCCATCAAAATACCAACTCAATTCTTTACAGACCTTGAAAAAAGATTCTCAGCTTCATATGAAGAAACAAAACACCCAGAATCTCCAAAACGATCCTGTACAACAACAGATCATCTGGAGGTATCTCCATTCCCGATCTCAAGCTGTACTACAGGGCAACAGTAATAAAAACTGCATGGTATTGGCATAGAAACAGAAAGGAGGATCAATGGAACCGCATAGAAGACCCAGAAATAAACCCACACACCTATGAATACTCAATATTTGACAAAGAAGCCAAATTCATTCAATGGAAAAAAGATAGCATCTTCAACAAATGGTGCTGGACCAACTGGATGTCTACATGCAGAAAAATGAAAATAGATCCATATTTATCACCCTGCACAAAACTAAAGGCCAAGTGGATCAAGGACCTCAACATAAAACCAGATACTCTAAATCAGTTGGAAAAAAAGTGGGGAACAGCCTAGAACTCATTGGCACAGGAGACAACTTCCTGAACAGAACACCAACAGCACAGGCTCTAAGAGCAACAATCAATAAATGGGACCTCATGAAACTGAAAAGCTTCTGTAAAGCAAAAGACACTGTCATCAAAACAAATAGACAGCCTACAGATTGGGAAAGAATCTTCACCAACCCTTTATCTGACAGAGGGCTAATATCCAGTATATATAAAGAGCTAAAGAAGCAGAAAAGCAACAAACCAAGTAATCCAATTAAAAAATGGCGAACAGAGCTAAACAGAGAATTCTCTGTAGAGGAACATCGAATGGCAGAGAAGCACTTAAAGAAATGCTCAACCTCATTAGCCATTAGGGAAATGCAAATCAAAACGACCCTGAGATTTCACCTTACACCCATCAGAATGGCCAAGATGAAAAACTCAAGTGATAGCACATGCTGGAGAGGTTGTGGAGAAAAGGGAACCCTCCTCCATTGCTGGTGGGAATGTAAACTGGTTCAACCACTCTGGAAGTCAATCTGGCGCTTTCTCAGACAACTAGGAGTAGTGCTATCTCAAGACCCAGCTATACCACTCCTAGGTATATACCCAAAATTTGCTCAAGTACACAACAAGGACATTTGTTCAACCATGTTCGTAGCAGCTTTATTTGTAATAGCCAGAACTTGGAAACAACCCAGATGTCCATCAACGGAGGAATGGATACAGAAATTGTGGTATTTTTACACAATGGAATACTACTCAGCAATCAAAAAGGAGGAAATCATGAAATTTGCAGGCAAGTGGTGGAATCTAGAAAAGATCATTCTGAGTGAAGTATCCCAGAAGGAGAAAGACAAACTTGGTATATACTCACTTATATAGACCTACAAGATATGATAAACATAATGAAATCTACACACCTAAAGAAGATAATCAAGAAAGTGGACACAGGCAAAGGTGATTAATCCTCATTTAGAAAGACAAATGGGATGTGCATTGAACTTATGACAGGAGTCTACCACAAAAGGCATCTGAAAGACTCTACCTAGCAGTGTTTCAAAACAGACACTAAGACTTATAACCAAACCCTCGTCAGAGTGCAGGGAAACATATGAAAGAAGGGAAGTTAGTATGATATGGAAAGGATAGGAGCTCTACAAGGACCAAATATATTTGGGCACTGGGTCTTTTCTGAGACTGACACTCAACCAAGGACCATCTATGGATATAACCTAGAACTTCTGCTCGGATGTGGCCCGTGGTAGCTCAGTAACCAAGTAGTTTTCCAAAGTAAGGGGAACACGGACTATTTCTAACAGGATCTCAAGGGCAGGCTGTTTGACCACCCCCCCCAGGGGAGGAGCAGTCTGTTAGGCCACAGAGGAGGACTTTGCAGCCAGCCCTGAAGATACCTGATAAAACAGGGTCAAATGAAAGGGGAGGAGGTCCTCCCCTATCAGTGGACTTGGAAAGGGGAGGGAGGAGACCAGGGAGGGAGTGTGGGGTTGGGGAGGGAATGAGGGAGCGGGATACAGCTGGGACACAGAGTTAACAAAATGTAACTAAAAAGAAAAATAAAATTAAAAAAATAAAGATATAATGGAATTTCTATGTGCCATACAGATTGTTGTTCCAGTTGTAGAATACGAACAACAACAAAAACAGCAACAAGA
The DNA here is from genome assembly GCF_907164565.1 of Psammomys obesus. Classification (NCBI taxonomy): domain Eukaryota; kingdom Metazoa; phylum Chordata; class Mammalia; order Rodentia; family Muridae; genus Psammomys; species Psammomys obesus. The sequence continues at coordinate 20,231,001 of NW_026596166.1, read as the reverse complement.
ACAAAAAATCATCCAAAATTTATCACTAAATTTGACAGAGATCAGAATTTTAAAAATTTGTCTGATTTTATTCTAAAGGTCAAACCTATGTTCAGTAACAAATGATTGCTCTGGAATTATTTTTCTGAGGCAAGAGAAGACATATTTCATTCTACATTAATTCAAACACCACTAGCCAGATGGCCCAATGCAATATACTCAAGAAAGAACATTGTGTTCTGGCAGGTAAAAGTAACTGAGGAATAGAGCATGCCATACTACTCAGCAATTAAAAACAAAGAAATCATGAAATTTGCAGGCAAATGGATGGAACTAGAAAAGATCATCCTGAGTGAGGTAACCCAGAAGCAAAAACGACACAAAGACACATATGATATATACTCACTTACAAGTGAATATTATCCATATAAGTTAGACATTCTAAAATCTATAGTCCTAATGAAGGCACACAACAAGGAAGACTCTAGGGAAGAGGCTGGAACCTCATTCAGAAGGGCAAACAGGGTAGACCAGAAGTAGGTGAAGACAAGGAACAGGACAGGAGTTTTCCACAGGGGACCTCTGAAAGACTCTATCCAGCAGGGTATCAAAGCAAATGCTGTGACTCATAGCCAAACTTTGGGCAGAGTGCAGGGAATCTTATGAAAGAAGGGGGAGATGGAGAGACCTGGAGGGGACAAGAGCTCCACAGTGAGACCAACATAGAGCCAAAAAAAAAAAAAAAAAAAAAAAGAGCTTATGGAGGACTGCAGAAACTGATACTCCAACCAAGGACCATGTGTGGGGAAGAACTAGACACCCTGCTCAGAAGCAGTCCTTAGGCTGCTCAGTTTCACACAGGTTCTCTAGTAAAGGCATCATGGACTCTGAAATTCAGTGGCAGGCTCTTTGATCATTTCTCCCTTGGGGGCAAGGTGCAGCCTTGCCAGGCCACAAAGGAAGATGATACAGCCAGCCCTGATGATACCTGAGAGGCAAGCACCAGATAGAAGGGGAGGAGTTCCTCCCCATCAGTGGATTTAGAGGAGTGGCATAGAAGGAAAAAGAGGGTGGGTAAGACTGGGAGGGGGTGGGCTACAGCTGGGCTACAAAGTGAATAAATTGTATTAATTAACCACTATAATTAATTGATTTTCATACCCATTTTAATTAATTAATTATAGAAGAGCTAGAAATGGATCATTCACGTTTATCTTCAGTTTTACAAAACTTCGAAAATTCTCCATAGAACTAAAGTTTCAGGCATGAGCTTCAACTTTCTTCTGGAGGATGGCTTTTCTAATTTTTTTTCTTTGTGCATTTTTAGTAACTGATATCTTTTTTCCTTGCACAGTAAAGCAAATATATTCTAAATTTTGTTATTTCAAAATACCTTTTTTTTTCTGAGCCAGTTCTGTTCAGATTATGCAATTCAGAGTTTTGAGGGTTGTCTTACTAAATAAAATATAGATAATTATATTCTCTGATGACATTTCCTCTGAGGTAATATAGCACAGTTGGCTGTGGTTTGCAAGAAGGTGAACAGTTTTCATACCCATTCTTTGATATTTATTGGCATTTATATGATCAAATTCATGTCTGAAGGCTTTGATATTACACATATGTTCACACATAAACTTTTTCTATGTAATGATATTTTACAGATTGACAATGCAAAAATCTTAACATGGAGAAGCATGCTTCATCGAATTGACAAAATTTTGGGAAGAATGATCAATAATTACACATACCCAAGCAATGACCATCATAGTAGCTATCCAATAGCAATAACCGCAAGATAGCTAGGACAGCTCAGACACATAAAAATTTATTAATCAAACATTTTAGAATGGACTAAATTAAGTCAAATATGGATGCACACATTGCATTAGATGAAGGAATGGAGAATACAAAAGAAATGCTTTCAAAATCCATGCCATGACAATTTGACTTTTTTCAGGAGGGAGAAATATTTTGGCTGATTATTTGACTGCAGGGAATTTTTTAAATGCCAGAACAAAGTAGAACTTACATGTATAATTCATAACATTGTTGGTAGTACAATGTGATTGAGGCAAGAATGTTACAGAAAATTTTAAAAAAATGCATGAATTTCAATTTTGAAGTTTAAAGAATAAAAATAGAAAAAAGGTAAACAGGAAATGAAATGAGGAGTAGTCTTTCAAATGTTGTGTGCAGCAGGTGAAATTCTAGTAGCTTTCAAGTTGCAAATGTCAAGGTTCTGAGCACTGTACTTGAAAATGGCTACTGTTGTGACTTAAACTAGGCATATAATTCATTTCTGGTCAGCATGAATTTATAAAAGAAGGATTATAGTATGGCAGAATTTCTTTTAAAAACAGCAATACAACATTGACAGAAGGTGGCTCTTGATACAATTCTGTAACCTTTAAGAAGGGTTTTGTTATTCTGTAAAATACAATGGAAGTAAGTTTGGCATTAAAGAAAGACCACTTGATTCTCTGAAAGGATGCTTTCATAATCAAAGAAAAAGAGTATCAATTGAAACGATTCAGAAATAAATAAAATACTTAGATACATAATCTAGACTTTAATAATTTATTCTATTTAAGTGAACAATGATGTATAGGAACTATCAGCTATAAATGGTAAGAAAATGTATTGCTTATAAGCCTTGCATTTTTTAATTTTAATTTTATTTATATATTTATTTATTATAATTTATTCAATTTGTATCCCCACTGTGCCCCCCTTTCCTCGCCTACTCCTAGTCCCACTCACTCTTCCTCTTCTCTCCCTATGTCCTTTCCCTGGTACCCTGATAGGGTAGGGCTCCTCCCCTTCCATCTGACCCTAACCTATCAGGTCTCATCAGGGCTGACTGCATCATCTTTCTCTGTGGCCTGGCAAGATTGCACCCCAGGGAGAGGTAATCAAAGAGCCAGCCACTGAGTTTATGTCAGAGACAGTACCTGCTCCCCTCCCTTACAAGGGAACCTGCTTGGAGACCTAGCAGCCTCTGGGTTTCCTTTGAAGACGTGGTCTAGGTCCTCTCCATAAAGCCTTGCATTTTTGGCAAGTATATTCAGACATTTATAAAATATCACTGTGAATATATATATATATATATATATATATATATATATATATATATATGGAGGATATTAGGATTTATATTTTTTATACAGTTATACTCTAGTCATCTTCTTACAAGAAGGAAACATAGTTTGATGTTTTGTCTTGCTTTAATTGTAGAAAAACACTGATTAATGCATGCTTTAAAAAGTGTTACAAAAACATTTTAGACAATTTTTGTCCATAGTAAAGAGCATTTAAATAGTTCATTTATTGAATTCTGTGAATTGTGATTATGTTTGGCAAAAACAAAAACAAAAAAAAGAACAGCTTTGAAACTTTTAAAGGCTTATGTTGTTTTTGAAGAAAAAGTGGGAAAGAGTCAAACTCATTGGCACAGGAGACAACTTCCTGAACAGAACACCAACAGCACAGGCTCTAAGAGCAACAATCAATAAATGGGACCTCATGAAACTGAAAAGCTTCTGCAAAGCTAAGGATACTGTTGTCAGAAAAAAACGACAGTCTACAGATTGGGAAAAGTTCTTCACCAACCCTATATCTGACAGAGGGCTAATATCCAGGATATATAAAGAACTAAAGAAGTTAAAAAGCAATAAATCAAGTAATCCAATTAAAAATGGGGTACAGAGCTAAACAGAGAATTCTTTGTAGAGAAATATAGAATGGCAGAGAAACACTTAAAGAGATGCTCAAAGTCCTCAGACATCAGAGAGATGCAAAACAAAATGACCCAGAGATATCATCTTACAACCATCAGAATGGATAAATTTAAGAACTCAAATGACTCCTGACATGTTCCCTCTTTTCTCCTTCTTCTCATGTCCATCATCTTTGCCTTTCTGGATAGGAATTGAGCATTTTAGCAAGAGTCTTCCCTCTTGATTATTTTCTTTAGGTGTACAGATTTTAGTAGGTTTATCCTATATTATATGTCTATATGAGTGAGTATATACTGTGTGTACCTTTCTGCTTCTGGGACAGCTCACTCAGAATGATCTTTTCCCGATTCCACAGTTTTCCTGCAAATTTCGTGATTTCCTTGTTTTTATTGCTGAGTAATATTCCATTGTGTAGATATACCACAATTTGTGCATCCATTCCTCCACTGAAGGGCATCTGAGCTGTTTTCAGCCTCTGAATATTACAAATAAGGCTGCTACAAACATGGATGAGCAAATGTCCTTATTGTGTACTTGAGACTCTTTTGAGTATATGCCTAGAAGTGGTATAGCTGGATCTTGAGGAAGCGCTATTCTTAGTTGTCTGAGAAAGTGCCAAATTGCTTTCCAGAGTGGTTGTACAAGTTTACATTCCTACCAACAGTAGAGGAGGGTTCCCCTTTCTCAACAACCTCTTGAGCATGTGTGGCAAAGAGGATGGACATCAGAATAAGAAGAAAAGAGGGAACAAATCAAGAGCCTGACACAGAGGACCTCTAAAAGGCTCTGCCCTGCAGACTATCAATGCAGATGGTGAGACTTATGGGCAACCATTGGGCAGAGTGCAGGGAATCTTATGAGAGAAGTGGGAAACAGTAAGATCTGGAGAGGACAGGAAATCCACAAGGAGAGCAACAAAACCAAAAATTCTAAGCACAGGGGTCTTTCCTGAGACTGATATTCCAACCAAGGACTATGCATGGAGTTAACCTAAGACCCCTGCACAGATATAGCCCATGGCAGTTCAGTATCCAAGTGGGTTCCATTGTAATTGGAACAGAGACTCTCTCTGACATAAACTGATTGGCCTGCTCTTTAATTACCTTCCCATGAGGGTGAAGCAGCATTACCAGGCCACACAAGAAGACACTGCAGCCACTCCTGATGAGACCTAATTGACTAGGATCAGAAGGAAGCAAAAGAAGACCTCCCCTATCAGTGGACTTGGGGAGGGGCATGCATGCAGAGGGTGGAGGAAGGGAGAGATTGGTTTGGGAGGAGAGAGGGAACCACAGGGGGCATACAAAGTGAATAAAGTGTAATTAACAAATAAAAAAGAAAAAAATAACAAAAAAACCCCAAATAAACACCTAGTTAGTGGAAAAAAAAAAAAAGAAATACTCAAAGTCCCCAGGAGGGAACCACAGGGGGGATATAAAGTGAATAAAGTATAATTAATAAAAAAAAGAAAAAAAAAAACAAACACCTAGTTAGTGTTAAAAAAAGAAAAGAGATGCTCAAAGCCCCTAGCCATCAGGGAGATGCAAATCAAAACAACCCTGAGATTTCACCTTACACCCATCAGAATGGCTAAAATCAAAACCTCAAATGACAACACATGCTGGAGAGGTTGTGGAGAAAGGGGAACTCTACTCCATTGCTGGTGGGAATGTAAACAGGTACAACCACTTTGGAAGTCATTCTAGCCCTTTTTCAGACAGTTAAGAATAGTGCTTCATCAAGACCCAGCTATACCACTCCTAGGCATATTCCCAAAATTTGCTCAAGTACACAAAAAGGACATTTGCTCAACCATGTTTGTAGCAACTCTATTTGCAATAGCCAGAATCTGGAAACAACCCAGATGTCCATCAATGGAAGAATGGATACAGAAATTGTGGTAATTTTACACAATGGAATACTACTCAGCAATCAAAAACGAGGAAGTCATGAAATTTGCAGGCAAATGATGGGATCTAGAAAATATCATTATGAGGGAGGTATCCCAGAAGGAGAAAGACACACATGGTATATACTCACTTATATATATCTATAAGATATGATAAATATAATGAAATCTATACACCTAAAGAAGATAAGCAAGAAAGAGGACCCAGAGTAAGGTGATCAACATTAGAAAGACAAATGGGATGTGCATTGGATGTAGGAGAAAACAAGTAACAGGACAGGAGCCTACCACAGAGGGCCTCTGACTCTACCTAACAGTGTTTCAAAGCAGATACTAAGACTCATAACCAAACCTTTGGTTATGAGTGCAGGGAATTATAGGAAAGAAGGGGGAGTTAGTATGATATGGAAAGCATAGGAGTTCCATAAGGACCAAATAAATCTGAGCACAGGGTCTTTTCTGAGACTGATACCCCACCAAGGACCATGTATGGATATAACATAGAACGTCTGCTCAGATGTAGCCTGTGGTAGCTCAGTAACCAATTGGTTTCCCAAAGTAAGTGGAACAGGGACTATTTCTGTCAGGAACTCAATGGCAGGCTCTTTGACCTCCCCACCACCCAAGGGAGAAGCAGTCCTGCTAGGCCGCAGAAGAGGACTTTTCAGCCAGTCCTAAAGATACCTGATAAAACAGGGTCAGATGAAAGGGGAGGAGGTCCTTCCCAATCAGTGGGCTTGAAAAGGGGCAGGGAGGAGATGAGGGAGGGAGGGTGGGATTGGGAGGGAATGAGGGAGCTGGATACAGCTGGGACACAGAGTGATTTAAATGTAACTAATAATAAAAATTTTAAAATTAAAAAAATAAAAAATATAAGCTTTTGTTTTATCAAATAAGTGGACAAATCATTTGAAAATCCATCCATTAAAAATTTAAGAATAATTATTATGAGATTTTAAAATCTTAAATGATGGTAAGAAGAATATAATTAAATGAATTCAAATAATTAACATTCCCACAACAAAATAAACAGTGTACTAGAAATAAATCAGCCTACTAATTGAAAATAGTAACAGCTCCAGAAGAAGCTAATAGGCTTATGTTTCCTTGCAAGTATGTGATTTAGTCGTATCACACCTTCAACTATTGTCATTCTTAGTCCCTTCCTGTTCACCCTCTTTTTCAAGCTTGGCTGACTTTTAACTCACAAAAGACCAGAGGTTGACTGTGGTTTTAATATCTTCCTGTCTCTACAACTCAACTGGTTGAATTAGTTACAGAAGTGTGCTAACATGCATGGTTGTAGGTATCAAACCCAGGGCTTCATACATGGTAGACAAGCACCCTTTGAACTGAGTTACTTCTTCAAACCTAGGATGTTAACACAAAATGTATTGGTTTATTGTTGTAAAATTTGTCTAATAGAAGTGCATAGGTAAAATATGTACATCAAAGTCTTTGGTCACCTTAAAACACAGCTTCAAATTTTGATTCTTCTTCTTCTTCTTCTTCTTCTTCTTCTTCTTCTTCTTCTTCTT
>NW_026596166.1:20174638-20223825 GCF_907164565.1 Psammomys obesus | reverse complement strand
TTCTTCTTCTTCTTCTTCTTCTTCTTCTTCTTCTTCTTCTTCTTCTTCTTCTTCTTCTTCTTCTTCTTCTTCTTCTTCTTCTTCTGTCTTCTTTTTTAATCAGCATCCATAATTTTAGTAGTGTGTCGAATCTGGTCTGCCTCCAAATCTTTCTCTGTCCAGGAGCCAGCGAAATATTCTAGCAGAGTCTTTAAAAATACCTCTACGTGGGTTTGCTTGCTTAACTTCAGAACCCTGAAGCCATATTTGTAAGCAACAGTTTATATTAACCTGTTCTGTGGTAAGAACCCATGGCTGAGACATTCTCTTTTTCAATTTAATTTTATTTATATATTTGTTCATTACAACTTATTCCCTTTGTATCTTCACTGCAGTCTGGCCCTTCCTCTCTTCCCAGTCCCACCCACTCTCCCTCTTCTCCCCCTATGCCCTTTCCCTAGTCCCCTGAGTCCTCCCCTTCTGTCTGACCCTAGCTTATTAGGTCTCATCAAAGCTGGCTGTATCATCTTTTTCTGTGTTCTAGCAAAGCTGTACCCCAGAGGGAGATGATCAAAGAGCAGGCCACTAAGTTCATGTCAGAGACAGCTCCCGAATCCGAACCCTTTACTAGGGAAACCACCTGGAAACTGAGAAGCCTATGGGCTTTGGTTCTTAATTGGAGTATCAGTCTTTGCAGGCCACCCTGGGCTCAGGTATTTGGGCTCTGTTGTTCTCCTTGTGGAATTCCTGTCCCCTCCAGGTCTTTCTATCTCCCTCTTCTTCCATAAGGATTGCAGCACTCTGCCCAAAGTTTGCCTAAGAGTCTGCTGTGATACCCGATACCCTGCTGGGTAGTCTTTCAGAGGTGCTCTGCAGAGGGCTCCTCTCCTGTTGTCTGTCTTCTCCCACTTTTTATGTCTATCTTGTTTGCACTTTTGAATGAGGATTAAGCATCTTCCCTGGGGTCCTTGTTGTTTACGTTCTTTAGGACTATAGATTTTAGTATGTCTATCCTAATATATGGCTAATATCCACTTATAAATGAGTATATACCATGTGTGTATTTCTGCTTATGGGTTACCTCACTCAGGATGATCTTGTCCAGTTCCCAACATTTACCTCAAATGTCATGATTTTCTTTTTTTATTATTATTATTATTCTCATTAGTTACATTTTGTTAATTCTGTATCCCAGCTGTATCCCTCATTCCCTCCCCAATCCCACCCTCCCTCCCTCATCTCCTCCCTGCCCCTTTCCAAGAGGATCTCCTCCCCTTTCATATGACTCCGTTTTGTCAGGTATCTTTAGGACTGGCTGCAAAGTCCTCCTCTGTGGCCTAACAGTACTGCTCCTCCCTTGGGAGGTGGGGAGGTCAAAGAGCCAGTCATTGAGTTCCTGTTAGAAATAGTCCTTGTTCCCCTTACTATGAGAAACCAGTTGATTACTGAGCTATCATGGGTCACATCAGAGCAGAGGTTCTAGATTTTATCCTCTCATGGTGTTTGGTTGAGTGTCCATCTCAGAAAAGACCCTGTGCCCAGATATGTTTGGTCCTTGTGGAGCTCCTATCCTTTCCACATCAAACTCCCCTTCTTTCGTATGATTCCCTGCACTCTGCCGAGGGTTTAGTTATGAGTCTTAGTATCTACTTTGGAACACTGCTAGGTAGAATCTTTCAGATGCTTTCTGCAGTAGACTCCTGTCATATGTTCAATGCATATTCCATTTGTCTTTCTAAATGAGGATTGATAGTATTCAGTTGTGTAAATATACCACAGTTTTTGAATCCATTCTTCTTTTGAGGGATATCTACGTTGTTTCCAAATTCTATTACAAATAAAGCTGCTATGAACATGGTTGAGCAAATGTCCTTACATCTGAGACCTAACCAACTACTTCACATGTCTCTGGTCATCTTAGACATTCAGCACATGCTAAATGTCCAACTGATTTGGGGAGTAGCTGAGTTATAAAATAAGAGAAAAACACTCCAGAATGGCACACAAGCATGGCTTCATAAGCATTACTAGTCAGGACCCAAAGAACAAAAGTTTAAAATGTCCAGGCTTGAGAATAAGAATGCTGAAAAGTCTGTCATGAGATTCCTAATATTCCCTTAAATTTCTGAATCATCTGGGACTATTGGCTATGAGCATGGCATGAGAGACACTCCTAGCATCTGAGCAATCAAGACATGCAAGTGGACACCCACTCTCCAAAGAAGAATGACACAAAATTACTATTAATAGAAGTACTACGTGTTGTAAAAAATTTAGTCTATAAGGAAAATGAAAAAAAAATAATTAAAGATTTTCATAAAGATTGTGAGTAAATGCTCATTTTTTTTTTTGCTCTAGACACTATAAATTATGAAGTTAGAAATTTACAAGATTATGAAAAAATGATGAGTGGTTTCTTCTGTAACTTAATTCAGTGGTAGCAACTTATACAGTAAAATTCTAAATCCCACTTAAGTTTTATGTTTAATATATGTCACTACATCCATACAGTCACAAACAAATGCTTACACTGATCTCCAGTACGACTCATTGGACTTCATTTAAAATTATTATACTAATTGTGTCAACTAGTGGCTTTCCTTAGCAGAAAAGAATATCTTTCGAAATTCAGCAATGCTTTGGAGAGTGACAAGTTGTATTTTGTATAGACGGACTTAATAGTATTTTACATGCTATGTGTTTCGTACACTGTGGTTTGCCATAACTTCTTCATATAGTAAAGTTTATTTCTTCATCTTAATCCTGGTTAAGTGATGACTTCACTGATTAAGAGATAGGGAGAAAAACAGGACAAGGCATTGCGACATGTAATTCATAACTAGTCTAAAATAATATACTTTTATTATTTTAAATTAATTAATTAACTAATTAATTAATTAATTGTAATTTATTACAATTAATTCATTTTGTATCCCAGCTGTAGCCCTCCCACCCTGTCTCCTCCCAGTCCCACCTACCTAGTTCACTGATAGGGGAGGAACTCTTCCCCTGCTTTCTGACCTTAGCCTATCAGATCTCATCAGGGCTGGCTGCATCATCTTCCTTTGTCGCCTGGCAATGAATAATAAAATAGTTAAATAAAAATCGTTATGAAATGTTTTATTGGAGCATACAAATTACACAGATATGAAAATGTGCTTATTTATTTCATTTATGTCTATTTGGGGGTTGTAGATTGATTGTTTTTCATTTTGCTTTGATGACATACCTAAATGAGAGCACCTTAAGACAGAGAGGGCTTACTTTAATTTGAGGTTTGGATTGGTTTGCTCTGCTTCTACTACCAGAGAAGGTATGGAGAAGAAGCAAGAGACTTCAGGTCACAGCCAGATAGCAGAGAGTAATGAATGCTGGTGCTCCAGCTGTCTAATTTTTATGAACTTCAATGCTCCTGCCAAGATACTGTTGTCTCCTCTTTCCCCCTCAATTAACCTAATCAAAGTAATCCCTTACAAACACACCCAAAGGTGTGTTTTCTGGGTGATTGGAGATCCTATCATGTTCATAGCATTAACCATCACAATTATTTTCTTCTATAAGTTGGTTCACACTTACACTGATACAGTACTCTCCTGATTATTGGAGTCATTTTGTAATTGGAAATGATTTGACTAAGAACTCTGTTCTTCTTAGAATGTTTGTGCATTATAATTACCTCATGTTTTCACTTTAATTATGAAATTATAACTTTAACTTCCAAGATGTAAGTTATATCTAATATTTTGATTAATATTGTGTTAAAATATGTGGTCCCTTTGGTATAAATGTTAATTTAAAACATAGTCTTTTACTCTATTAATATGATATATTTCATTAACTGTCTTTTTATGCATAATTTCCAGGGATGGATAGCTGGCCTGGTTTAGAAACTACTTATTGTGCAAGGATGAGAAGCTGACCTTGAATCCATAGTAGCCAAATAAAACACAGGCTGGCACGCCACACCTGAAAGCCCAGCACTGGGAAGGTGGGGACAGATGACTCCTTAGCTTTTCTGGCCACCTAGTCTATTATAATAAAAAAAATGGACCCTTAAAAAAAACAAAACAAAACACCAAAAACTGAAGTGGCAAGTCTTAAGAAAAAGTCTCAGTAATGAATTCTGGCTTCCAAATGGATACACAGACACCTGTATGTACACTCATGTATTGTATACATATTAACACGAAAAAATATTTTCAGTTTATCTTATCATTGTAGTTTTCAGGTACAACTGCACTGCACATACACAGGTATTAATGTATACTGTCACAATATCTCTTTTGACATTGCCTTGTTTTCCTCACATTGCAATTGATTGAACCTAAGGCCTCAGATGGGGAGGGTAAGTGATTTCTACCCCTGGACTGCATTTCTGGCAAACTATATTTTTATAGTTGAAAGAATTTAAAGTAATGAGTAGTTAATATCTTGTGATTTACCTTTAATCTTTCAAAAAATAATACATATGCATTATAGATATTAATATATTCAAATATTTCTATGCTTTTAGATTTTTTTTCCCTTGCTGGTGCTTCTTATATCTTCAGTTATTCACTAATAATGTGTAAAATGGTTACCAGGGAATGGAGGGTTCACTCAATGAATTAAAGTGCATGCAACACTTATGTAAGGAACTGACTTTGAATTCAAAGAACTTACACGTGTGATGTGGTAATAGACAGAACTGGTAATTCCGGTACTTATATTATGGAGATGGAAGTCACAATAGAAAATACTTAGGTAGTCACCGGACCTCTAGTTTGAGCATATAGTAAGAAACAACAAGGAGACCTTGCGCCAAACAATGTAGAAAGTGTGTTCTGACACCAAGCTTGGGCTCCTAGCTCCACACATACACCTCGGAACCAATGTGCCTGATCGCACATGAAAACACTCATACAAAAGATAGAAAAGAGTATAATTCATTTTGTGAATCATCTTTATGTGTTTTAATATATTAATATATAGCTTATTTTTTAACATGTTATAGCTGAAAAATTTGAAGGTAACTTGAATAATCATACTTTATAATTCACCATTTGTCTTATGAGTAATATATACAAAGTCACTCATTCATAGACACCAGAGGCCTTTTATTTTTCTATGTTCAATAGTTGTCAATGAGATATAGAAAGAAAGCTTATGCTCTTTATGTTGTGTCCTTGCTGTGCTAATTTATTAACTGTAATTTCTTAAATTATCTATCCAGGGGGCTGGAGAGATGGCTCAGTGGTTAAGAACACTGGCTGCTCTTCCAGAGGTCCTGAGTTCAATTCCCAGCAACCACATTGTGGCTCACAACCATCTGCAATGGAATCTGATTTCCTCTTCTGGTGTGCATGACAATGGAGTGTTTATATACATAAATTAAATAAATAAATCTTTAAAAATTATCTATCCATCAAGCTGTTATAGCCATAATATAAATGTATACCTTTAACTGTTCCACATCATATTTCAAGCTATTTACAGTATAAGAAACTAAGAATTTACAATAAAAGTCTCACATTCACATCATAAAATTATTTTTGAGAATAAGAACTAACAAATGAAAAATTCCAATGTCATTTTCTTTGTTTTTCTTCATCTTTTTTTTATGTTGGAAGAAAGAGTTTATTTGGACATATGGTTTCTTAAATTTTTAATTAATTTTTTTATTAGTTACTGTTTATTGACTTGTATCCCAGCTGTAGCCCCCTCCCTTGTCTCCTCCCAATCCCTCTGCTCCTCCCTTGCCTCTCCCCTTCCATCTGACTTTAGCCTATTGCATTCCATCAGGACTGGCTGTGTTGTCTTCCTCTGTGGCCTATTAACGTTGCACCCTCCTCAGGGAGAGGTGAACAAAGAGCCAGCCACTGAGTTCATGTCAGAGACAGTCCTTGCTCCCTTACTAGGTTATCCACATGGAGACTAAGCTTCCATGGACTATATCTGTGCAGGGGTTCTAGGATATCTCCATACGTGATCTTGGGTTGGGGTATCAGTCTCACAAAAGACCCCTGGGCCCAGGTTTTTGGTTCTGTTGTTCTCCTTGTGGAGCTCTTGTCCCTTCTGGGGATTTCATCTCCCTTATCTTTCATAAGTTTGCCCATACTCTACCCAAAGTTTGGCTATGAATCTCAGCATCGGTTTTGACACCCTGCTGGGAAGTGTCTTTCAGAGGCCTTTTGTGGCAGGTTCCCTGTTTTCTCCCTCTTCTGATTTTCATTCAGTTTGCCTTTTTGAATGAGGAATGATCACCTTACTCAGGGTCACCCTTCTTGTGTAGCTTCCTTAGGTGTGAAGATCTTAGTATGTTTATCCTGTATTATATGTCTACTATCTACTTATAAACTATGTGTATGTTTCTGCTTCTGGGATACCTCCCTCAGGAGGATCTTTTCTAGTTCCCATCATTTTCCTGCAAATTGTATGATTTTCTTGTTTTTAATTGTTGAGTAGTATTCCATTGTGTAAAAGTACCACTATTTCTATATCCATTCCTCAGTTGAGGCACATGTGGCTTGTTTTCAGATTCTGGCTATTATGAAAAAAGCTGCTATGAACATGGTTGAGCAAATGTCCTTGTTGTATACTTAAGCATACTTTGGATATAAGCCTGGAAGTGGTATAACTGAATCTTGAGGTAGCACTATTCCTAATTTTCTGAGAAAGCACCAGACTGATTTCCAAAGTGGTTGTACAAATTTACATTTCCACCAGGAATGGAAGAGGGTTCCCTTTTCTCCACATCCTCTCCAGCATATATTGTCACTTGAGATTTGATCCTAGCCATTCTGATGGGTGAGAGGTGAAATCTCATGTTTTGATTTGCATTGCCCTGGTGACTAAAGATGTTGAGCATTTCTTTAAGTGTCTCTCTGCCAATCGATATTCCTCATATTCCTCTACTGAGAATTCTCTGTTTAGGTCTGTACTCCATTTTTAATTGGATTACTTGATTTGTTGTTGTTTAACATCTTTGAGTTCTTTGAGGGCATATATGTATATATGTATGTATATATATATATATATATATATATATATATATATATATATATATACATATATACGTATATACATATATGCCCTCAGTTAGATGTAGGGTTGTGAAGAGCCTTTACCAGTCTGTAGGATGTCATTTTGTTCTAATGATAGTGTTCTTTTCTTTACAGAAGCTTTTAAGTTTCGTGAGATCCCATTTATTGATTGTTGCTCTTAGAGCCTGTGCTGTTAGTGTTATTTTCAGGAAGTTGTCTCCTGTGTCAGTGAGTTCAAGGTTCTTCCCCACTTTTTCTTCTAACCAATTTAGTGTGTCTGGTTTTATGTTGAGGTCTTTTTATCAACTTGGACTTGAATTTTTTGCAGAGTGATAAATATTGATCTATTTGCATTTTTCTACATGTAGACAACCAGTTAGACCAACACCATTTTCTGAAGATGCTGTCTTTTTCGATTGTATGGTTATGGCAACTTTGTCAAAAATTAAGTAACTGTGGGTTTGTGGGTTTATTTCTGGTCTTCTATTCTTATCCATTGATACACTCTTCAGTTTCTATACCAGTGCCATGCAGTTTTTATTACTATTGTTGTGTAGTACAGCTTGAGATGAGGGGTGAAGATACTTCCTGATGATCTGTTGTGTACAGGATTTTTTTCATTAATTCTGGGTTTTTCCATATGACATTGAGAATTTTTCTTTCAAGTTCTGTAAGGAATTGTGCTGGTGTTTTGATGGTAATTGCATTGAATCTGTAGATTGCTTTTGGCAGGAGGTACATTTTCACTATGTTAATCTTACTGATCCATGAGCAAGGGAGATATTTCCATCTTCTGATATCCTCTTCAGTTTCTTTCTTCAGAGACTTGAAGTTTTTCTTCAAATGGGTCTTTCACTTAGTTGGTTAGAGTCACACCAAGGTACTTCATGTTATGTGTGGCTATTGTGAAGGGTGTTGTTTCCTTGATTTCTTTCTCAGCCCCTTAGACTTTCATATACAGGAGGGATACTGATTTTTTTGAGTTAATTTTGTATCCAGCCACTTTGCTGAAGGTGTTTATCAGCTTCAGAAGTTCTCTGGTAGAGTTTTGGGGGTCACACATATAAACTATCATTTTGTCTGTAAATAGTGATACTTTGATATTCTTCCTTTCTGATTTGTAGCCCCTTGATCTCCTTTAGTTGTCTATTGCTCTAGTTAGGACTTCAAGTAGTATGTTGAAGAGATATGGGCAGCCTTGCCTTGTCCCTGATTCAGTGGAATTAATTTAAGTTTCTCTCCATTGAGTTTGATGTTGGCTGTAGGCTTGCTACATATTGTCTTTACTATGTTTAGATATGTGCTTTGTATCTCTGATCTCTCCAAGACTTTAAATATGAATAGGTGTTGGAGTTGGTTAGATGATCCTGTGGTTTTTCCCCTTCAGTTTGTTTATATCTTGCATTACATTGAAGTCCATATATTGAACCACCCTGCATGTCTAGGATGAAGCCTACTAGGTCATAGTGGATTTATTTTATGTGGTCTTGGAATCAGTCTGTGGGTACTTTATTAAGTATTTTTACATCAACATCCATAAGAGAGATAGGTCTGAAGTTCTAACTTTTTGTTGGGTCTTTATGTGGTTTAGGCATCAAGGTGACTGTGGCTTCATAGAATGAGCTTGGAAATATTTCTTCTGTTTCTATTTTGTGGAATACTTTTTTGTGTGTGTGCATCATTTTTTTAAATTTTTTATTTAACTTTTATTAATTACACTTTATTCATTTTGTATCCCCCCATAAGTCCATCCCTTCTTCCCTCCCTGTCCCACCCCCCCCCCCTTTTTGCATGCATGTCCCTCCTCAAGTCCACTGATAGGGGAGGTCCTCCTCTCCTTCTTTCTGATCTTAGTCTATCAGTTCTGGAATACTTTGAGGAGAATTATAGTTAGCTCTTCTTTGAAGGTCTGGTAGAATTCTGTGCTGAAACTGTCTGATCCTGGGCTATTTTTGGAATGGAGACTTTTGATGATTGCTTCTCTTTCCTTGTAGGATAAAGGACTTTTTAAACTATTTACCTGATCTTGATTTAATTTTGGTAGCTGGACTCTATCAAGAAAATTTTCCATTTCATTTAGATTTTCAAATTTTGTTGCATATTGGCTTTTGTAATAAGACCTAAAGATTGTTTGGATTTCTTCAGTGTCTGTTGTTATGGCCCCTTTCTATTTATGAGTTTGTTGATTCGGAAAGCTTCTTTCTGATTTTTAATTAGTTTGCGTAAGGGTTTGTCTACCTTGTTGATTTTCTCAAAGAACAATGTTGTAGTATCCTTGATTATATGCTCATGGCTTGGCAGGATTAACATAGTAAAAATGGCCATTTTACCCAAAGCAATCTACAGATTCAATGCAATTCCCATCAAATTACCAACACAATTCTTTACAGACCTTGAAAGAAAAATTCTCACCTTCATGTGGAACAACAAGAAACCCAGAATTGCTAAAACAATTCTCTACAGTAAAAGATTTTCAGGAGGTATCTTCATCCTTGATATCAATCTCTACTATAGAGCAACAGTACTAAAAACTGCCTGGTACTGGCATAGAAAAAGACTGGTGGATCAATGGAATCGAGTAGAAGACCCTGACATAAATCCACACACTTATGGACACCTGATTTTTGACAAAGATGCCAAATCCTTGCAATGGAAAAAAGACAGCATCTTGAACAAATGGTACTGTTCTAACTGGAAGTCTACATGTAGAAAAAGGCAAATAGATCCATACTTATCACCCTGCACAAAACTAAAGTCCAAGTGGATCAAAAACCTCAACATAAAAATAGACACACTAAACTGCTTAGAAAAAAAAGTGGGGAATACCCTTGAACTCATTGGCACAGGAGACAACTTCCTGAACAGAGCACCAACAGCACAGGCTCTAAGAGCAACAATCAATAAATGGGACCTCATGAAACTGAAAAGCTTCTGCAAAGCTAAGGATACTGTTGTCAGAAAAAAAAGACAGTCTACAGATTGGGAAAAGTTCTTCACCAACCCTATATCTGACAGAGGGCTAATATCCAGGATATATAAAGAACTAAAGAAGTTAAACAGCAAAAAATCAAGTAATCCAATTAAAAAATGGGGTACAGAGCTAAACAGAGAATTCTCTGCAGAGGAATATTGAATGACAGAGAAACACTTAAAGAAATGCTCAACCTCATTAGCCATCAGGGAAATGCAAATCAAAACAACCCTAAGATTTCACCTTATACCCATCAGATCAAAACTTAAGATCAAAAACTTAAGAATTGTTCTCTTTGTTCCTAATTCATTGATTTTTAGTTCTAAGTTTCATTATTTCCAATCATTTATTACTCTGGGTGTGTCAGCTTCTTTTTTTCCCACTAGGGCTTTTAGGTGTGCTGTTAAGTTGCTTCTATGAGATGTCTCAAACTTCTTTCTGGAGTCACTTTGTTCTATGAACTTTCCTCTTAGCAATGCTTTCATTGTGTCCCATAAGTTTGTGTAAGTTGTGCTTTCATTTTCATTAATTTTAGGAAATCTTTTTTTTTTTTTCATTTTTCCCTGCCCCTGCTGTCATTGAATAGATTGTTGTTTAGTTTTCATCTGTATGTAAGCATTTTATTATTTCTGTTGTTGTGGTGGTCTAGTTTTAGGCCGTGGTGGTCTGACAGGATACAAGGGATTATTTTTATCTTCTTCTATCTTTTGAGGGTTGCTTTAAGCCTAACTACATGGCCAATTTTTGAGAAGGTTTCATGAGGTGCTGAAAAGAAGGTATACTCATTTGAGTTTGGGTGAAAAGTTTTACAGATATCTATTAGGTCCATTTGATTTAGGATTTCTGTAAGTAGCATTATTTCCCTATTTAGCATTTGTCTAGATGATGTGTCCCTTGGTGAGAGTGGAGTGTTGAAGTCTCACACTATTAATGTGTTCAGATTATTGTGTGATGTAAGCTTTAATTATATTTCACATAGGAATGCAGGTGCTCTTTTA
Source organism: Psammomys obesus (assembly GCF_907164565.1). NCBI lineage: Eukaryota > Metazoa > Chordata > Mammalia > Rodentia > Muridae > Psammomys > Psammomys obesus. The sequence goes on along the minus strand of NW_026596166.1, from coordinate 20,212,855 downwards.
TTTTAGGCATAGATGTTCAGGATTTTGATGTTATCCTGGTGGATTTTTCCTCTGATGAGAATGGAGTGCCCTTCCTTATCTTTTTTGATTAATTTTGGTTGAAAGTCTATTTTTATTAGATTTTATGAGAGCTACTCTAGCTTACTTTCTGGGTCTGTTTGCTTGAAAAACATTTTTCCAGCCCTTTACTCTGAAGTTTATCTTTGTTGCAGAGGTGTGTTTCCTGGATGCAGCAGAATGTTGCATCCAGGTTCTGCAACAATTCTCTTAGTCTGTGTCTTTTTATTGGAGAGTTGAGTCTGTTGATGTTGATAGAAAATAGTGGCCAATGATTGTTAGTTCCTTTTATTGTGTAGTTGGTAGTGTTACTGTGTTTCTATGTTTGTTTTCTTTTAATTTTTTTGTTGTGAAGTAATCCATATTCTGTGTTTTCTTGAGTATAGTCGATTTCATTGGATTGGAGCTTTCCTTCTAGTGTCACCTGTTGCTGGGTTGCTGTGTAGATATTGTTTCGGTTAAGGAATATTTTTTTCCTCCATCAATGTTGATTGAAAGCTTTTCTGGGTATAGTTATCTGGGTTGACATTTGTGGTCCCTTAGAGTCTGTATGACATCTATCCAGGTCCTTTTGGCTCTCATAGTTTCTGTTGAGAAGTCTGGTGTGATTCTGATATAAATAACTTTATATGTTACTTGGCCTTTTTCCCTTGCTGTTTTTAATATTTTTTTCTTTGTTCTGTAGATTTAGTTTTTTTGTTTTTGTTTTTGTTTTTTGTTTTGCTGGTCTGTCTTTTTTTTTTAATTTTTAATTATACTTTATTTACTTTGTATCCCGAGTTCCCTCCCTCCTTACCTCCCAATCTCTCCTTTCCTCCCCCTTCTCCACACACCCCCCTTCCCAAATCTACTGGTAGGGGAGAGTTTCTTTTTCTTCCTTCTAATCCTAGTCTGTTAGGTCTCTTCAAGAGTGGCTGCATTGTCTTCCTCTGTGGCCTGGTAAGGCTGCTCTCCCCTCAGGAGGAGGTGATCAAAGAGCAGGCCAATCAATTCATGTCAGAGGCAGTCCCTGTTCTCATTACTATGGAACCCACTTGGACCCTGAACTGCCACGGGCAGTTCTGTGCAGGGGTTCTAGGTTATCTCCATCCATGTTTTAGTATTTTGACTATATGTGACATGAGGAATTTCTTTCTGGTCTAGTCTATTAGGTGTTCTGTAGGCCTCTTGTACATTAATGAAAATCTCTTTAAGTTGGGAAAGTTTTCTTCTATGATTCTTTTTTTTTCTTTTTTTTCATCTTTATTATTAGTTAAATTTTATTAACTCTGCATCCCAGCTGTATCCCGCTCCCTTATTCCCTCCCTATTCTACCCTCCCTCCCTCAGCTTCTTCCTGCCCTTTTCCAATTCCATGGATTGGGGAGGACCTCCTCCCCTTTTGTCTGGCCCTGTTTTATCAGGTATCTTCAGGGCTGAAATTATTTTCTCGATCTTGGAGTCTGAAATCTTCTTTCTTGTCTATTTTTATTATTCTTACATTTTTGTCTTTTCGTGGCATCCTTGATTCTTGGATGTTTAGTGTTTGGAACTTTTCTTATTTTACTTTTTCTTTGAGAGATGTATCAATTTTTGCACTTGTATCTTCAGCGCCTGATATTCTCTCTTCTATTTCTTGTATTCTGTTGGTGATGCTTTCCTCTGTGGTTCCTGCCTGATCTTTTCTCTACATTTTCCAGCTCCAGGGTTTTTTTCTCTGTGTTTTCTTTTGGATTCTAAGTCTGTTTTCATGTCTTTCGCCATGACCTTCATCTGTTTGAATGTGCATTCTTGTGTTGCCATGATGACCTTTACTTTTTGTTCATTTCCTGTCTAAATGCCACTACTTTTGACTTCGCTTGTGCCTGTTTTCATTTGGCTGTATTCGACTGTTATTCTTTGAGAGCCTTGTTTGTTTCCTCTTTATGAGCCTCTAATAATTGTATAAGCACAGATTGGAGATCATTTTCTTGTGTTTCTGATGAATTAGAGTTTCTATTGATTTTGGGGGTTGCTGGTGAAGTCATGATGTCATGATTTTTTTTTTTCGATGTGCCAATCTTCTTGCCATCTGCTTATCTGTAACCTTTTCCATTTGTTTCTGGAGTCTATCCTTCAGACTGGGTCCATCTGTCTGTGGTGTCTGGAGTACTGTTCAGGAAGATGACAGAGGTTCACAGGTTTGAGAGTGGATGTTCGTCTTTCAGCTTTTGCTAAAGGATGAATATCACATGTGCATGCTTGCAACTGTAGGAGTGTGCATGGAAGTGTGCCTCAAAGGAAAAGATAACATCATGGAAGAAATTGAAGTCATGAACTTAATGTTTAAATTTTATCCACTGTTAACGCCAGGTCTAGATTATTTCACCAGCGTCTTCCTCTAATTACATAATATAACAATTGAATTTAAACTAACTCTAGGGAACAAACAACAACAACAACAAATTTGTGGTGGCCGATGGAAATTTTCCAATCCACTTTGATTCAAATATAAGATTTGATGTTTAGTGTCACTGTAATGTTACGTGATATAATACAGATAAATACATGTCAAGAATTTTCAGTTGAAATCTGAATTTATTATATGAGGTTTTATATTTTCTCCTTTTATTTCCATAATTTTGAGAACTATTGGAAAATCAGCCATGGAGCTGTTTCTTCCTCTAACTAACTAACTAACTAACTAACTAACTAACTAACTATATATATATATATATATATATATATATATACATATATGTATATATATGTATATATATATACATATGTATATATATGTATATATATACATATATACATATATATATTTATGTAACAATTATAGCTGAACTTAAGCTGATTCTAGGAAAAAATGGGGGAGGAGGGGTTCACTGGGACTTTTAATATGCCTATAACATTCTATTTCACTAAAATGAATTTATGCTTTCAACATTTAATTTGATATTGCTAAGCTTGTGTGAACATTATTAAATTAGTTCCTCTTTGTTGCTCTGATGAAATACTGTGACTGAAAACACCTATGAAGGAGTGAGATTATTTTAATATACAGTTTGTGGAGGTGGGTCCATAAGAGTAAGGAAGGCATGGCCACAGGTGGCTGGCCGAGGAAGCTTGCTGATCACATCTGATCACATAGGAAACCAATGGAATGTAGTGGAAGTTGGGTGAGGCTATAAACCTCCAGAGCTGACCCCTGTGACATAGTCTTTCTAAAAAGTTCCATATTCCAAACATTCTGTAATATCCCCAAATAGCATAATCAGCCAGAAGGCAAATTTTCAAATACATGACCTTATGCTGGGCATCTCTCATTCAAACCACCACAATTAATACATAGAATATTTTCAAGACTTTAACAATCATTATTATAGCAATTGTTTATAACAAATAATAGCCTGTCCTAAAAAAAACAAACCTAGATTTGTGATCAAAATGAAACTATTCACACATGAACTCATAAATTGCATTTTAAGTACAAGCAATTTAGACTTACTCAAGATGAAAGCACATATTATTTATAAACTTTGTTCCACAAATTTTTGTTGGGCAATAAAAATTTTCCAGTCAATTTTATTCAAATATAAGATGCCAAGTGAAAAAAATCAGCATTTAAGGTTTGATGATACTGCAATATTAAATTAGATAGTATGCATAGATACATGTCAAGAATTTTCAGGTGAAACCTCTGAATTTATTATTTATAAATGAGGTTTTATATTTTATGGTTTTAGTTCTATAATTGTGAGTACTATAGGAAAATCTACCACGACAATATTTCTTCTCAGTTTTTTATATTACCAAGAAAAAAATATCCACAGAAAATGGTATGCAGCCAGGAAAAAAATTGAGAGAGCATAAAATTCAGTCAAGGGCATGAGTATTGCTGATTGTGGTTTTTAGCCAAGTTTACAGTGAGAATTAGGAAGGGGATAGCATCTGAACATATGAAAAATCTGAACAATATGTTATATCCATTCCTGAACTAGTAGCATTATCTTTATGAATGAGAAAAACATAGTTGTCAAAGAGAATATTGCTATTAAAAGATATCAAGCTCATTTCACTGACAAAACAGGAAAGATGTCCAAGCTATCCATGGCAGACTTGAAGATATGAAAATACAAACTCGAATTTACTCTTAACAGAACATTGAAGGTGGGGCTGGAGGGGTGGCTCAGAGGTTAATAGCACTGGCTGCTCTTCCAGAGGTCCTGAGTTTAATTCCCACGGATGGCGTGGTGGCCTACAACCATCTGTAATGAGATCTGGTGCCCTCTGCTGACACGCAGTTGCGCATGCAGGTAGAACACTGTATACATAATAAAATAAATAAATCTTAAAAAAAATAACATTGAAGGTATTATCTTAAATATTGTGTGTGTGTCAGTGTGTGTAGATGGATATGATATTAAGATGAAGGCCATATCAAAGCATAGTTCTGATGTCTACGTTGCTTTTGTTCACTGGCCAATGCATGCCATTTCAATTAAGGCCTTCAGTCTCTGACAGTTTTAGTTGTTCTTGACAAAACTTTTAAGGTCCGCAAGAAAGTGATATATTCTTGGTAGTCATCCACAGAAGTTTTGTTCACCCGTCGGTCTGCAAGAAAATCCATTAAGTGAATATACAAGGCCAAGTCCAGAGAATCTCTGTTGAGTGTGTAGTTAGTGAAATCACCAGTAGCCTGAGAGCTAACCTCCTTCCCAAGATATCTGGAGACTGGGAGCTGGAAGTGAATGGGACAGAGTCTAAGTTATTGCACAAAGTTGCAGGAGAAAAGATCACTGTCACTTTCACCATTAACAACAGAATCTCTACAATATTTGAAAATGAGAAGGAGTCCTCACAAGGGCAGATTGGCTGAAGAACAGGAGCCAGGACTGACATTAACTCCTAATTTTGTGGTTGAAGTTACAAGTAGTGAAAGCAAGAAGACCCTCTTACTGGACTGTCACTCTTCTGAGGATGGGAAAGGAAAAGATGAGGAGGCCCAGAGCGTTTTATCATTCTTAGCTGCACAGGCACTGGAATGCTCGGTTGCTATGGTCTAAGGTGACTCAGCTAATGCTCAGGATGTTATACAATCTTGGGATCACCCAGGTGATGATTGTTTTTAATTCATTCAGAAAGCCAAATTTTCAGGTTAATAGAGTGATATCTCTTAAAGGAAAGTTTAAGAAGAAAGGCAATATGCAAGAGGGCCAAAATACCCACAGCCAGCCCCTGAAAGGATAAAGTGTGAGGTTGTGAGCATAAAATGTAAGCTGCAGCAGATACCCAAGGATGTTGTTATGCCAGGAACATGAACTCCAGGAGAATCCCAAATACCAAGTGATGCCAGCCAAGACCAAGGCCAGGTGGGCATAAATAGTAAGCCAGTGCACCAAGATTGTCCAAGCCTGTTGGAGCTCACAGCACACTCTGACATTCTCTAGAAGTCAGACAAAACTACAGGACTTATTGCCTCTGTTGAGGTTTTCCTTCTAGCTATGTTTTCACTTTATAGAATGAAAGTGTTCTGTCTGTGTCAGTATGTCATGTAATTATCTAACTTTTTATTTTGATTTTCTGGGGCTTCACAAGTAAGAAAGGCCCTTAAGTTAAAAAAAAAAGGCTCTAAACTACTAATGCAAAGCTAAAAATCTATTAATAGTTTTGCAAAATATTCTTGGACTAAAATGAATTAAATATATTTTCATGATGACATGGCAATGAAGGTTAGAGTTCAAAGTTACATTTGGAATCTGAAAGGCTCCCTACAGGGTTAGTTTTGCAAGATTGGTGCTAATGTTTTGACACAAATTTTGGGCAGTTGTAAAAAACGGTATCTGGCTTCCATAAGTAGAAGTATATCCTCTACAACAACTCCTTCCATAAAGACATTCTCTCTCACAGTGATCCCAGAGATAAAGACACAGAAGAAACTATTGGAGCCACAAGACCAAGTAAAGCTTTTCTCCTTTAAGATATTTTGTTAGGCATTTTAGTCAGAGCAATGAATAATGATATTGATAAACTCGTATTATATTTTGGCAAATTAATGAGACAAGGTAATACAGAACAGTTTCTAACTGAATGCTAGCAGAGTAACAAATCAACAAATATAATATGCATTTTATCAATATTTGTGCATCTTATCCAAATTAAATTTATAACATGTGCATTGTTAAAAATACAACTTAAAACTTAACTTTACAAAAATATACACATTCAATATTCAATAGCCAATGCAAAGAGAGGGAAAGAGTAAAGAGAGGTTGTGAGACACAGAAAGAGGAAATGAAAGAGAGAGACAGAAAGGGTGAGAGTGGGAGAGAAAGATGGGGATGGAGAGGAGAGGGAAGATGAAGAGACAGAAAGAGAGAGAGAGAATATAAGAAGAAAGAAGAGAAAGTAACTTCTTTATATGAGTGTGCTGGTAAGTGGTCCAAAACGTTAAAGCAAAATCAAGACTAATTACTTTATCTTGAATCCTGTGTTCAGAGATCCTGGTTAGAACCCATACTTCCTTAGGAGTCTGCAAGGAAGCAGAGGCATGGAAAAAGTATACTTCATCTCTATTCTATTTTCTCCCTCCAGTGATTAGCGATAACATTTGGAAGGGGTTCATTTCCCCAGACATACTGGTTGAATATGTGAAAATTCCATGTGTCTTTGGAAAATTAAAATAAAAATAATTACCTTACCTTTATGGATATAGAAGTTCTGTGACTTATCTCCAAGCAAACTCCATCAGCAAGCCTCAGATCCTAAAGCTCTAATGCGATTGAGACTAAACTATATTCAACAGAACATATGAAGATTACTCCATAAATAAACTGTACACAATATATATTATTTTCCTAAATAATTGGGTTAAAAGCTTGTTACAAACTAAATATACCCTGTTTGGGTTTGATTTCCTGTATTTAGCTAGTAACAAGCTTTTAACCCAATATTTTATATTATGAAATATATATATATAGTGTTCAGTTTATTTATGGAGTCATCTTCATTTGTTCTGTTGAATACATTTTAGTCCAATTAGCCAGAATCTGGAAACAACCTAGAATCCCTCAACTGAGGAATAGATACAGAAATTGTGATATATTTACACAATGGGAATACTACTCAGCATTTAAAAAGAAATCAATAAATTTAAAGGCAGATGGGTAGAACTAGAAAAGATCATATTGAATAAGGTAACCCAGAAGCAGAAAAACACACATGGTATATACTCACTTAAAAGTGGATATTAGTCATATAATATAAAATAAACATACAAAAATCTGTACTCCTAAAGAAGCTAAACAACAAGTAAGACCCTAGGGAAGATGCTCAATCATCACTCAGGAGGGCAACAGGATAGACATTTTCTGCAGGAGAAGACAGAACAGGACAGAAGCCTACCTACCACAGAGGGCTTCTGAAAGACTCTACCCAGCAGTGTATCAAAGCAGATGCTGAGACTCTTAGCCAAATTTTGGACAGAGTGCAGGGAATCTTATGAAATAAGAGAAAGCTAAAGATGGAAAGACCTGGAGGGGACAGGAACTTTACAAGAAGAACAACTGAGCTAAAATCTGGGCCCAGTGGTCCCTGAAGAGACAGATACTCCAAGCAAGAATCCTGCATGGAGAGGGCCTAGAACCATGCTCATATGCAGCCCATAGGCAGCTCAGTCTCCAAGGGAGTAACCTAGTAAGGGGAGCAGGGGCTGTCTCTGAGATGAATTCAGTGGCTGGCTCTTTGATTACCTCCCCCTGGGGGGTGCAGCTTTGTCAGGTCGCAGAGGAAGACAATACAGCTAGTCCTCATGAGACCTGATAGGCTAGGGTCAGATGGAAGGGGAAGAGGACTTCCCCTATAAGTGCACTAGGGGATGGACATGTCAGGGGAGAAGAAAAAGGGAGGGTGGGACTGGGAGGAGAGGAGGGAGGTGGCTACAGCAGGGATACAAAGTGAATAAATTGTAAATAAAATTTTAAAAAATATATGAAAAAATCAATGTGGAGAGGAAAAGGTGCATTTCATCTTTTTTAGGTAGGGAATAGGATAGGATTATGTATGTTTATTCATGCCTCTGCTTTCTCACATATTTCTAAGAAATTATGTGTTCTAACCAGTATAAGTGTTTTGCCTGCAAGTATTTCTGTGCACCACATGAATGGTTATTGCTCACCGAGGCCAGAAGAGTACAAAGAGTATCCTAGAATTATTGTTACATACCTTTGTGAGACACCATATGGTTGCTGAAACTTGAACTCAAGCTTTCTCAAAGAGCAGTTAGTGTTCTTAGTTGCTGATCCATCTCTCTCTCATTTTACAGCTTATAGTCCATCACTGAGGGAAGACAGGGCAGGAAATAAACACAGGAATTGAAGCAGAGGCCATGGAGGAGAGCTGATTACTGACTTGTTCCCCATAGCTTTCTCAGTCTATGCTTTTATACAACCTACCTGCACAGGAGTGGCATCACTCGCAGTGGTCTGGGGCCTCTCATATCAATCATTATTCAAGAAAATGCCTCACAGCATTGCCTGTAAGAAATGTGATGGAGGAGTTGTCTCAAATGAGGACCCTTATTCCAAGATGACTCTACCTTGTATCAAGTCTACAAAAATTAACAGAAATGTACTCTACAAAATCTCTGATGTTTAACACTGAAGAAAATTCTACTGTAAAATTGTCTGTGTTAAGTACTTTCCTATTCATAAGTTCATATGTTGCTATATTCTTGCAATTGTAAATATTTAGAAATACATATTGCAAAAAATTATTCAGTTACTATCTGTATATAGATTAGATTGTAAAACTCATATGTATACATTTTAAATATTTAATTTGTTGACTTGTTCTTGTCTCAGAATGGTTGTGCCAATTTGCATTCCATAAGCTGTTTGAGGATCTGTCGGCCTACTTATATAATTCTTCTATCAGAATTTTCAAACTCTTCTTTACTACAAAAATTAATATAGGTAATAGCATGGTGTTTTATGGAGAGAGAGAGTTTATTTTAGGTATAAGATCATTTGCCTGCAAGTTTCTTCAGTGTTGAGGAAAAATAGAGTAGCAAATGCCCCTTTAATCTTGTTTGAAACTATTGCATTATCACCCCTTTTGAAGCACCTGTTTCTTAGCCATAGTTCCAGGAATGTATATTGCTCTAGAAATATGTAACAGAGGTGCTTCATATACATTAAATAGACTTTTATATTAAAAACCAAGATCATAACTTATCCACTACAGAGGAGCAATGATGGACTTGAGATGTTTTTATTTAGTGGTAGGCATTTTTTTTTCTATAGGCATGTTTTAGAATTCTGTGTTTTGCTTGTCTAAAAACATATCTGTATTTTGTTTCTCTGATGATCATTCTTGGAACTGTATATGATTTCTAGCCCTGGGGGGAATTAAACACAATTAAATAATTATCTAAATCACAGTTTGTTTAGGTAAGTCAACCCTAGAGGCAGGTATTTCACCAAGGTCTAAAATTCAAAATGTTAGTGTGAACAGATATACATTTGAAGTCATAACTAAAAAAACTTTTATTTTAGCTTTTAAAGTTATATTTATTAAATACTTGAACCATGTATTTAATTATTCATTATTATGTGTTATTTACTATTGAGTCATATTCAAGCATATGTATCATGTAGTTTTACATTAATTTAGATGAAATTTGCACATACACAAAATATATATAAACATTTTAACAGGAAAAATGGAGATTCTTAGAAGAGGCTATTACTTTCACAAGAGCTACTCAAAGAGGCGAATTGGTTAATGGTATTATACGAGTAACAGTAGAGGGCAAAAAGTTGTGTGCCCATGACAACGCACACAGATAAACACTGAGGAAGTCAGGGAATTTAAACCCTCAGGCATCCTTCACAGCAAAAAGTTATCTTTTGCTGTCAGATGAGCCAGGCTCTACCTGTGTCTTCCACAATTTATGTTTTACTCATCCCAGACCTTTCCCCATACAATCTTGATCATTTTTTTTTTCTTGGCTATAAAACTCATCCTTGTGGGAGATGTAGTCTATAGTTTACAACAGCCTAGGTGACTTCTGTATTATATTAGTCCAGGCATTATGTTTATCTCAATCATTTTTCCTTCTACCCTTATGTTGAGCACTGTTTCTAAGTCTACAAAAAAACATATTATGGACAAAGCTATATGCAGTTTGGAAAGGGTTTCAATGTAAACGTATCTTCAGCTTTGTTGTACTCATGGGTCTGAGATAATTGCTCTCTGAAAACATTTTTTCCCAAATTATGCTAGAATTAAATATGGCCTAAATGTACATGCTGATATCTGGTTTTAGAAGTTCTGGCCCAGTATAGGAACAAAAATTGGACTGAACTGAGTTTTACTATTGTCTTTTCATGGATCTTTTCACTGATGGCTAAAAAGCCTGCAGGGACCTTCCACAGACCACTAAATTATAACATATGAGTTAAGCCATTAAAGCCTACATGAAAACAATTACTTGGAAATTTAGTTATGTTTTGCAGACATTATTAGTGTAAGAAAATTATGGCATAGAAGCAGACAGATACAATCTCAACAGGATGAAGTTACTTTATTGGAGGAACAACGGTCCCCAAACTTTCCAGTGGAAGAAAGTTGGAGTGGCTGGGGCATACACACACACACACACACCCACACCCACACCCACCCACACACACACACACACACATACACACACATGTGCATGCTCTCGAATAAGCAATGTGTGTGTGCATATGTGTGTGTGTGCACCCACATGTGTGCATTTAGCTACAAGGAAGTTACAACTATGTTTTGTAGGTTTGACTGGGACCAGGGTGAAATGTTTTCAAAATCCGGGTGTACTGTTTCTGTAGGTAGAGTATAATGGTGAACCTTGTGTTAAGTAATTTTTATGGCTGTGGGCTATTGTCAAGTACAGCTTGACTCTATTCTTGATATCCTGAGGCTAATAACCAACAAGTTTGACAAGACTAAACTTTTCTTTTGTTTTATCAAATGATAAATGATCATTTTTCACAATTCTTTTTTATTATATTCACCCCTTCCCCAATCCCACAATTCTTCCATTTCCCTCCTCAGCAATCTTCATTCCTTCCTTCTCTCTCTCTCCCTCTCCCCTCTTTAATGTAACTAATATATGCTATTTACATATATATCTCATGTATAAGTGTATTTTTTCTCTCTCTCTCTTTCTCTCTGTGTCTTTCTTGAATCCAGTAAGTGTTACTGAAATGTATATTATTTTAGGGGTGACACTATAGTATTGAGTAACTAATTAGGAAGTTTATACCTAGAGTACATTTACTCTTCTTTTCTCAGCAGTTATTAATTTCCTGTATCTCTTAATCTATGGGTGGTGGTTTTAACAGTTTTATTTAATCTGTATTGGCATATCAAGTAGGGTTTTTATTGATATGGTCTTCTTTAGGCTTATTGCTAATATTTCATAGGTATAATTTTCCTGTCATATCTAGAAGAAACAGCAGACTTTCATGGTCCTCTGGCTCTAACAATTTTTCTACTCACATATTCTCCACATTTCCTGAGACTTAGATACAATAAAAAGGGGTATATATCTGAACAGAAGGTTTTCAAAAGAATAAATAAATAATAGCTTAGAAAAAGTTCCAAAACTGTTTAACATCCTTAATTAAAAAGGAAATTCAAATCAAAGCTACCTTGACATTTAATCTTATTTTAGTCAGAATGAGTAAAATCAAGGAAATTATTTATCACAAATGATACTGAGCATGTGGGATAAGGCTAACTCTCATTCATTGTTGGTGGGATTGGGAGTTTATATATACTTACTCTGGAAATCAATGTGGAGAGTTTTCAGAACCCTAAATAAAGTAGGTTTGTGAAAAAAAAAAAACAAAAAACTAAGCCTACAAGATGCAACCATTTTCATAGTCAAGTGTTCACGATTTCCAAGAGTCCCTAGTTGCCTCTAATATTTTCTATATGTTTGAGGCTTTTGTAGCTTTCTTCCACTCACTTTAGAAGGTTATATTCATGGACTTGTTCAGGTCATGCAGTTACCACATACACTTGAGATATAACTTAAAATATTAATGACCTCAGTTCTTCAGTCAAACAGACAAGGTAAATAAATAGATCAAGAAAAAAATCTAACTTCTGTTGTCTAAAAAAACTCATATCTGAGTCCTTAATATAGTCATATTCTTACAGTGAAAAAAATTAGCAAAAGTACTCTAATCAAATGGGTTGAGAAAATAAGCAGGATTTGTTATGCCAATACCTAACCAAACAGACTTCAAACTATAACTAATAAAAAAGAATAAAGAGAGACATTTTATTATAATCAAAGAAACATTAGAACAAGAAGACATTACTATCATATATACATGTATATATACATATATGTATATATACATGTATATATACATATATGTATATATACATATATATGTATATATGTATATATACATGTATATATGTATATATACATATATATCCACTAATCTATGGCCTATCCAATTTCATAAATGTCATGTACTAATGATTGAAATACACACATTCACAAAAACTTACGAGGAGTAAAATATTTCAATATCCACTTCATTTCCAAGTTATTTGAACAAAAAATAAACATAATAATTACTTGACACCATAAATCATATGGACTTTACATATATCGACAGAAATATGTACCCAAAGACCAAAAAATTCTCTTTCTAATCAGCAGCACACAGAAGCTTTTCTGAAGTACTCCACATTCTGGGACACGAAACAAATTTTTCAAATTCAAAAATATTTAGGGGGTAAATCCAAGATGGTGGCAACCAGAATGCACCATATCTGAGGGGAACAGGATCCAAAACTCTGAAAGTGGTGAGTAGAGGGGCAGCTGAAGCCAGAACATCGATATTGAGGCTTCCTGGGAAAAGGGGGACAACCCGTAAACTGGGAGAGTTTGGATCCAGGTCACCCATGATTGTCTCCAGGGACTGAGAGTTTGGAACATTCAACCCCGGTCCTGCACTTCCCCTTGCCCCAAACATGAGCCTCTGTGCTTGGTGGCTGAGACTGTGGGAGAGGGGCAGTACAGGACTCCCAGGTCTGCTGCACCACCAGGCAGCAGGTAGCCAAAGTGGGAACCTCCATAAACGGTGACTGAGACAGCAGAGGCAGCTGCCCCAATTATGAATCTCCATGCCCGGTGGACAAACAGTGCAAAACACTGAGCTGATGTATCTCCTACACTCTCATGTGCCCCTGTGGGTCCAAATCTGAGAGTAGAAAGCAGGGAAAACTCCTGTGCTTTCTGATTAGGCCTGTAAATGAGTGAGTGAGCACTGCGGAGCCCCAGTTCAGGGTCTCTCTACAGTAACCCCCAGACATCAGATTCCTGCTATCTACTCTGCTATTGTGGGCAACATAGGGATCCTTGGGACCACACTGTCAACATTGAAGCCCTTGTTCTGTGGGTCTTCCAGTGGAGTCCAGAGAATTCCTGGAGCCAAGACAGATCTGAATACCAGGAGGACAGTATGAAAGGCTTCTAGGTCATGAATAAAAATTATGCCCTAGAACAGCCCCAGAACCCCCTTTTGTGCTTAAGCTTCACCCTTCCATGCATCTACAAGCTCTAGCACTCTGTCTTTCAAGGAACATTTGCACTCACAAGCCCAGGATTGCACACAGGCATCAGTGACCTCCCTACTTTAGCTACAGCTGAAACACCAACATCCACTTTCAAACCGGTGGACCTCTTTCATCTTCCTGAAAAATATTCCAAATACCAGAGACACATGTACTCAGTCTGAAGTACAGACTCCAGGAACAAACAATCAAGGTTTCAAGTAAGCAGATGGTTAGAGGTCTGCAAAAGAACACATCCAACAAAACTCAGGACATCATGGCATCACCAGCAAACCCCAAAATCAACTGCTATTCTATTTCATCAGAAGCAAAGGAAAATGATTTCAAATCTATGCTTATCCAACTATTAGAGGCACATAAAAAGGAAAAGAAAAAGCTCTAACAGAGGAGAGTCCAAGATGGCGGCAACCAGCATGCACAATATCTGAGTGGAACAGGATCTGAAACTCCAAAACTGGTGAGTTCAGCAGCAGCTGAATACAGAATATGAAGATTGTGGCTTCCTGAGTGAGGGGGGACAACCTGCGACCTGGGACAGTTTGAATCCAGATCAACCATGGACATCTCCGGGGACTGAGAGTTGGGAATACTCAACCCAACCGGCACGTCCCCTTGCCCCAAGTAAGAGCCTCCTTGCTTGGGAGAGGTTGTAGTGGTTGTCCCTAGCACAAGCCTCAATGTTTGGTGACTGAGCCAACAAAGGCAACTGCCCCAAGCCTCAAGTAGGAACAGGCTCTAAGAACAACAATAGATAAATGGGACCTCATGAAACTGAAAAGGCTTCTGTAAAGCAAAAGACACTGTCATCAGAAACAAATGACAGCCTACAGATTGGAAAAGGATCTTCACCAACCCTATATCTGCCATATATATATATATATGGCAAGAACTTAAACACCAGCAACATGTAATCCAATTTTAAAATGGCATAACGAGCTAAAAAGAGAATTACCAATAGAGGAATAACAAAAGGCAAAGAAACATTTAAAGAAATGTACAATGCCCTTAATCATCAGGGAAACACAAATCAAAGTAACCCTTAGAATTAACTTTACACACACCACAATGGTTAAGGTCAAAAACTCAAGTGACAATACATGCTGGAGAGGATATGGAGAAAGGGAAACCCTACTCCATTGCTGTTGTAAATGTAAAATGACTTCATACATTTCCACTGTACAACCACTTTGGAAATCAATCTGGTGCTTTCTCAGAAAATTAGAAATAGTGCTACCTCAAGATACAGTTATAACACTCCTAGGCCATATATCCAAAATATGATCAAATATCAACAAGGACATTTGCTCAGCCATATTCCTAGTAGCTTTATTCATAATAGCCAGAATCTGGAAACAACCCAGATGTCCCTCAACAGAGGAATGGATACAGACATTGTGGTACATTTACACTATGGAATTCTACTCAGCAATGAAAAACAAGGAAATTATGAAATTTACAGGCAAATGGTGGGAACTAGAAAAATTCATCCTGAATGAGGTATTCCAGAAGCAGAAAGACACACATGGTATATACCCACATATAATATAATTAATATAATAATATAATATAATAATATAATAATATAATATAATGTAATGTAATGTAATAATATAATATAATATAGGTTAAACATGCAAAAATCTGTGCACCTAAAGCAGCTAAGCAAGAAGGAGGACCCTGGGTAAGATGCTCAATCCTCACTCAGAAAGGCAAAGGGGATGAACCTGAGAAGAGGGAGAAAACAGGGAACAGGACAAAAGCCTACAACAACAGAGGACCATTGAATGACACTACACATCAGGGTATTAAAGCAGATGCTTAGAATCATAACAAAACATTGGCAGAGTGCAGGGAATCTTATAAAAGAAGGGGGAGATAGAAAGACCTGGAGGGGACGGAAGCTTCATAAGGAGAGCAACAGAACCAAAAATTCTGGATACAGGGTTATTTTCTGTGAGTGATACTCCAACCAAGGTCCATTCATGGATATAACCTAGAACCCCTGCACTGATGTAGCCCATGGCTACACCCTCAGGGGTTGTAACCTTAGCAGACCCAGAAGAAGACAATGCAGCTACTCCTGATGAGATTTGCTAGGCTAGGGTCAGATGGAAGGGGAGGAGGACCACCACTATCACTGGATTGGGGGAGGGGCATGAGTGAAGGAGAGGGAGGGTGGGTGGGATTGAGAGCAGAAGAGGGAGGGGGCTACAGGTGAGATACAAAGTGAATAAACTATAATTAATAAAAATTACTTTTAAAACCGAAAACTTTTAGAACCGAAAAAAGAATCTAAAAAAGAAGGAGGATGCTGGGCTACATGATCAATCCTTATTCAGAAAGGCAGAAGGAATAGACATCGGAAGAGGAAGAAAACAGGGAACAGGACAGGAGCCTAACACAGAGGGCCTCTGAAGGACTCTACCCAGTAGGGTATCACAGCAGATGCTGAGACTCATAGCCAAGCTTTGGGCAGAGTGCAGGAAATCTTATGAAAGAAGGGGGAGATAGAAAGACCTAGAGGAGACAGGAGATACAAGGGAAGAGCAACAGAACCAAGAAATCTGGGCCCAGGGGGTCTTTTCTGAGACTGATACTCCAACCAAGGACCATACATGGGATAACCTAGCACCCCTGCACAAATGTAGGCCATGGAAGCTCGGTATTCAAGTAGGTACCTAGTATTGTGAACAGGGACTGTCTCTGATAAGAACTCAGTGGCTGTTGCTTTGATCACCTCCCCCTGAGGGGGAAGCAGCTTAGCCAGGCTGCAGATGAGGACAATGCAGCCAGTTTTGATGAGACCTGATAGGCTAGGATCAGATGGAAAGGGAGGAAGACCTCCCAAATCAGTGCACTTGAGGAAAGGTATGGGAGGAGATGAGGAAGGCAAGGTGAAATTGGAAGGGAATGAAGGAGGGGCCACAGCAGAGATACAAAGTGAATAAACTGTAATTAATAAAAATAAATTTAAAAAATGAGAACCAAATTATTCAATATGTCACTAAATTATAACTATTAGAAGCAATTGGAACCCATCATAAGCAACTATTCTACAGGATATGAATAACTAAAAATCTGATTATTTTTCTCTTAAATTCCAATTAGTAGTAGTGCCTTTGAATCGTGATGCCAATACTTTTTTATTCAGCGATGCAGAAACTCCTTGACTTCATTTTGTCTCTTCTGTTTTTGCATGTTTAGCTCTTTTGTTTATTTTGGTACCTCCCTCAAAAAAAAATATATGTACTTAAAAGAGGCACAATGTTGACATTTATCTGAGATTTGTTGTTGTTGTTACAAATTTAGCTATTAACATAAGATCTATTAAAATCTTTGATGCTTTAAAAAAGAACCGAAATATCTCCCTTTATTCTCTCTGGCCACAGTGCAATAAAATGGAATTGACAGCAACTAAATCTATTGTCAATACAGAAATTCATTAAAATTAAATAACTCATCAGTGATTGATTGATAAATCAAAGAAGTAAAAAAAAGAAATTAAAATCTTCCTGAAACTAAATGAATAACACAACACAATAAAACCTCTAGGACATATTAAAAACAGTCATATGTGGAAAATATATAGCTCCAAATGCCTTAACTTAAGAATTCAGAAAGGCAATCTTTCCATCTTCTGGTATCTTCTTTAGTTTCTTTCTTCAGAGACTTGAAGTTCTTGTCATGTAGGTCTTTTACTTTGTGGGTTAGAGTTACCCCTAGATACTTTATATTATCTGTGGCTATTGTGATGGGTGTGGTTTCCCTAATTTCTTTTTCAGCTGGCTTTTCATTTTTATACAGTAGGGCTAATGATTTTTTTTTGTTTGTTTGTTTTGTTTTGTTTTGTTTTTTTCAGTTTGCAACTCTTTTTTATTTATTTATTTTTTATTAATTACACTTTATTCATTTTTGTATCCCCCCATAAGCCCCTCCCTCCTCCCCTCCTGATCCCACCCTCCCTCCCCTTTCTGTATGCATGCTCCTCCCCAAGTCCACTGATAGGGGAGGTTCTCTTCTCCTTTCTGGTCTTAGTCTATCAGTTCTCATCAAAAGTGGCTGCATTGTCCTCTACCATGGCCTGGTAAGGCTGCTCCCTCCTCAGGGGGAGGTGATCAAAGAGCAGGCCAATCAGATTTTTTTTTTAACTTAATCTTGTATCCAGCTACTTTGCTGAAGTAGTTTATCAGCTGAAGGAGTTCTCCAGTGGAATTTTGGGGGTTACTAATGCATACTATCATATCATCTCCAAATAGGGATACTTTAACTTCTTCCTTTGAACATGTGTATATTTGATTTCCTTTAGTTGTCTTTTTGCTCTAGCTAGAACTTCTAGTTCTATATTGAAATGATATGGAGAAAGTACTCAAACTTCTCCTTGATTTTAATAGGATTGTTTTGAGTTTCTCATCAACTCAAATCTCTCAAGTTTGATGTTGGCTTATAGCTTGTTGTATATAGCCTTTATTATGTTTATGTATGGGCCTTGTATCCCTGATAGCTCCAAGGCATTTATCATGAAGGGGGGGGGGTGGATTTTGTCAAAGGCTAAAAAGTGGGAAGCAGAGCTAAACAATCAAAATGACTCTTAGATTCCATCTTATACTCATCAGAATGGCTAAGATCAAAAACTCAAGTGACAACACATGTTAACAAGGATGTAGAGAAACGGGGACAATCTTTCATTGCTGCTGGTGGTGTAAACTTCTACAACCACTTTGGAAATCAGTTTGTCACTTTCTCAGAAAATTGGGAATAGCAATATCTCAAGACCCAGCTTTACCACTTGTAACTACACTCCACCATACCATTTAAAAGAAACTCCACCATACCACAAGGTCATTTGATTGTCATATTCATAGCAGCTTTATTAGCCAGAAACTGTAAACAACCTAGATGTCCTTCAACTGTATGGTGAATCAAAAATAAATGCTACATTTACACAATGGAATTCTACTCAACCATTAAAAACAAGGAAATCATGAAATTTCCAGGCAAATGAATGGAACTAGAAAAGATCACTCTGAGTGAGGTAACACTGATCCAGAAAGACACACATGGTATGTATTCACTCATAAATGGATTTTAGTGGTATAGTAAAGGATAAATATACTACAATGCACAGATGCCAAGAAGCTAAGTCCAATGGGTGTCTTAGGTTTCATGTAGGCTCACTAGTTAGGAGAGTTGGGGATATCTCTGACACAGACTATGTTGTCTGCCTTTTGGTCACTTTCCACTGTTGGGACTTTCCACAGGCCACAGGGGAGGAAGACTAACACAGTCTTCATCTGACTAGATGAGCTGGAATGTCTGGGTAGGAGGTCTCCCCTTTTCTCATGGATAGGGGAGAGGGGATATGGGAGGGAGGATGGGACTGGGAGGAGATGAGGAAGGATCCTATGACCAAGATAGTAATTGAATTAATTAATAAAACAAGCATGCAGAAAAACTAAGATAGGGCAAAAACAGTTTAATGAGGCAACTCAAAAACAATTTACAAAGAAAAAGCAAGCAAACCAACAATAACAATAAAACAAGAATAAATCCAGTTTACAGCAAGAAATAAAAGTCAGAGCAGCTGCTTTATTTGTAAGCCAGAAGCTGGAAACAGCCCAGATGCCCCTCAACTGAAGAATGGATGCAGAAATTGTGGTACATCTATACAATAGAGTATTACTCAGCAATGAAAAATAAGGAAATCATGAAATTTGCAGGTAAATGGTGGGACCTGGAAAGGATCATCCTGAGTGACTTGTCCCAGAAGCAAAAAGACACACACGGTATATACTCACTCATATAAACATACAACATAGGATAAACCCACTAACATCAGTACATCTAAACAAACTAAGCAAAAGAGAGGACCCTAACTAAAATGCTCAATCCCCATCCTGAAAGGCAAAGAGGATGGACATCAGAAGAAGAAGAAAACAGGAAACAACCTAGGAACCTGCTACAGAGGGCCTCTGAAAGCCAGAAGAAGAAAACAGGAAACAACCTCGGAACCTGCCACAGAGTGCATCTGAAAGCCTTTGCCCTGCAGACTATCAAAACAGATGCTGAGCCTGATGGCCAAATGGCGGGCAGAGTGAATGGAATTTTATGTAAGAAGTGGGAAATAGCAAGAGCTGGAGAGGACAGGAACTCCACAAGGAGAGCAACAGAACAAGAAAATTTGAACACAGGGAACTTCCCAAAGACTCATACTCCAACCAAGGACTATTCATGGAGATAACCTAGAACCCCTGCACAGATGTAGCCCATGACAGTTTAGTGTCCAAGTGGCTTACATAGTGATGGGAAGAGGGACTGCCTCTGACATAAACTGATTGGCCTGCTCTTTGATCACCTACCCCTGAGGGGGGAGCAGCCTTACCAGGCCACAGAAGAAGACAATGCAGCCATTCCTGATTGCATCTGATAGACTAAGATCAGAAGGAAGGAGAGGAGGACCTCCCCTATCAGTTGACATGGGAGGATCATGCATGCAGAAAGGGGAGGTAGGGTGAGATCGGGAGGGGAGGAGGGAGGGGCTTATGGGGGATACAAAATGAATAAAGTGTAATTAATAATAATAATAATAAAAAAGAAAAAAGTCAGAGCAAAAATTAATGTGTTTGGAAAGAAAGAAAACATTAACAAAGCATCTAATCTAAGAATTATTTGTTTTTTTCTTTATTAATTACACTTTATTCACTTTGTATCCCCCCTGTGGTTCTCTCCTTTCTCCCATCCCAATCCCTCCCTTCCTCCACTCTCTGCATGTATGCCCCTCCCCAAGTATTTATCTTAAGAAGATAAAGAGGATTGACAGAAACTTGACTAAACTAATGAACAGGAAAACTTTAGAACAGGCACTATAACAGTTCAGCATATTATCTCCCATTATACTGGAAAATCTGAAGGAAATGGATTAATTTCTAGATTCATCCAAGGTACTAAAGTTAAAGAAACAAAGAAGTAAATAGCTATGACCCATGAGAAGGTTGAAATAATAATAAAAACTCATTTAACTTAAGTATGTCCAGTGAAATTCTGATAAGCAACAGAATTATTTAAAGTATCTACAGGCAATACTTAAACTGTTGCTTAAAATAGAAATTGAAGGATCAGTCTTGAACTCTTTCTGTGAAATCAGCATCATCACTCTAATAACAAACTCAGGCAAAGACACAACAACAACCAAAAAATAAAAATAACAAAATAACAAAGTAACAAAATTCCCTACTGACCACTAATCCTTCATGAACTAAAACAAGAATTTATTTATATTCTCTTTTTATTTGTTTTGTCTTATATTAGGATGAAATAATGTTGTTTTAGGTTTTAATTTCTTTATATATTTGGTTTTTAGTGATACAAAAGTGTTATTTTATAGATTATTGTAAGGAATAGTAGGTGCATCTTAAATTTATCAATGTGCAGTTAGAGTTACTATGTTATAAATCAATGAAAGCATATGAAACAGTATGTTTCTATTACATCCTTTGTTGTTTGTTGATGTTATTGTATTTGTTTTGAGAAAGGGTTTTTGTGCAGCCCTGGCTGTTATGAAATTCACTCTGTAGGCCAGGGTGGCCTGGATCTGAGATCCACCTGGCTCTGTGATGGAATTAAAGTGTTGGGATTAAAGGTCTGTGCCACCATGCCCATTTCTGTTACTTTTTGGTGTACTTAATGTGGTTAGATTAATGGTAAGTAGTATTACAATTTAGGCTCCAATTGTCAATTTTTGCTGCGATTGCATAAGATAAAACTTTTTAACAAAATACGTTCATATGCTAAAACTATAAAAACATTTAAGCTTTTAAAGTCTTTCTTTGTTTCATTTTGAATATTCAGTGTATACAAATAAAAATTTTTGATGTAAATAATATTTAATTCTTTTCCCCATTTTATCAAACTGTATTCATCTCTGGACTTATAGCTTTATCAATATAAGCCATTTCTTTTATTATTATGACACGTTACTGGCACCCACACAATTCTTGATAGCCATGGTCTATGGCTGCAGCTTTTATTGTTTTGAGGTATATCTTCTTAAACCTGATTTATTAAAAGTCTGACACAGTAAAGCACATTGAATTTTATCACTTATTCTTTAAAAGCACATTGGCATGAGTTTTGTCCTCTACCGTGTTAATATGTATGTCACATATATATGTTTTTATACGTTGATTCACACTTCACTCTAAGGAGTTGTGCCTATTGATAGTGCTGAATGATTATCTTTATGCACTGCTGAGTTTGTGTAGCTAGTGCTTTACCTGAGATTTCTGCCTATTTGTTTATGCAGAACAGCGGTCCTTCATTTTCTTGTGCTGTCCTTATCTTCTTTTAGTAACAAGATAATGCTCACATACCAAGATAATTTTGAATGTATTCTCTCCCCTTCAATTTTCTTTTGATAGAACAGGAGGATTGGTTACTTCCAGTTTTCATTAACTGTTTAGACACCTTTCCTAAGCCACATGATCCTCTATATTTTTTGGTGGGAAACTTTTCATATTTGTCCCAATTGTTGCTAATTGGAGATTTTTCTGTGTTTTATGACTGCTTAAGCAGAAGACCTACATAAAAACAACTATAAAGCATTGTTAATAGAAATAAACAAAACAACAAATTAATGAAAGATTCCTTATTCTTGGAATTGGAGAAGCATAAGAACTTAATCCATATATTTTGGCACATGGTATGCTGTTAATCCCAACACTTGGTGGGAGTCATGCAGGAGGATTTTGAGTTTGAGGCTTGCTTGAGCTGCTAATGAAGATCCTGATACAAAATATGAAAACAAACAAACAAGAATCCTAACAGTAATTGCCCAATCCTCATGGTTTTTTTATGAGTGAGATGCATCTATTTTAATTTGTGAGTTTGTACTGCCAGGCTGTTTTTCAGATTTGCTCCCAGAAGACACCTAGCACCATGAAAGCAGTTCGTATAGCAAACCACCATCCTCTTAATCAGAAACAGTTTTGTAAACTGTTATTTTTTTCTTCATATTTCTAAGAAACTTTGATAATGAAGTTATATGTGTCTCAATGTTCCTGGTGTGAAAAGCTTTGTTCCCAATCTTTACCAAGGTCACAGCAGCGTGTGGCTAGTCATTTGCAAGTCTTCCATGGAAGCATACTGATCTGTGCTTTGTAGAAAATGTCTTATTTTTATTGGTATTGGCAAATCTTTTGAAGTAAGCCATCCATGTCTTTTTTCCTTATTGTCATCTAAGAATACGTGCAAAGTGGAATAACAGCTTTTCCGTTTGTCCGAGCCTTGATAAAATGGGTTTCTCTGTCATTTCTTTGCCAGTGGTTTGTCCGTGTTTGCTTCAACAAACCTATTTTAGTAAAACTATTTTTGTTTTATTTTATGGATATGTTCATTTATTTTAAATATTTTAGTTTTTAATACAATTACACATTGTATCTTTTTTAAACAATTAAGGTAGGAAGTTACATAACTAGGATTTACATTTATTCTAATTCTTAATTGTTTCACTAAAGTTATCAATACCTTTTCAAATACTCTTTAGCTTTGTCTCAAACTTTACATTAGTAACATTAACATTAAAACTAAGTATCTTTTAAGAGGTAGGAGGATAACAAATAAATTTTCTTTTACCCAAATTTTTAATTTCTCCAATTATAATTTATTTCTAGCTACTGGAGAACATGTATAGCTTAAATATTATTTCAGAGCTGTGCATACTTCATATGAGCTTTTCATAAAATCCTGATTCATTTTTAAGTCTGAATCCCTCCATGGGTATCACCTATATGAGATAAGAGAGTTACAAGATGTAGCCTTGACCCTTGCGTTCAAGAAAACATCTGTGTGAATGTCATCCACACCAGATTATTTGTTTGGATTATGACAGCATACTTTAGAGATTGTCCTCAGATTAAAAGTTATAAGTGTGAAATCACTGTAGTAGTAAAACCTTATTATTAATTAATTTATTTTCCATATACCATGTATATATGTAATTACAACTATTATTATATCTTGGTTTAACATATCAATAAGATTGTTGGTTTAAAAAAAAGCCCTTTTTCATGAGTTATGTCACTTCAATTTCTACCTGTTTTCAGTTATTATCCAGCTTCTCATATTATTAGAAATATAAGTTAGGAAGATTTTACTTACTTGGGTTTCTGTTTGTCTATTTTGCATTGCAGCCTCCCACATGTTTATCTGAAAATTTTTGTATCTGTAAATAAATAATTACTATGAAGAATGATTTACCAAAATATCAAGTCAATGATTTACAATATCAAGTCAAGTTTAGATCATCATTCTTACTGAACTCTTCTTTCTCTTTATTTTCTGTGTAGTAGAAGATCAGAAACAATACAGTATGCAGTACTCAGAATTGGAAAGTCAAAGGATTTCATTTAATCAATTCACTGTGTTACAAATCTAATAATGATAAATGAATAAAGAAGATTAATTTGTTAGTTTTGCACTTAAAATTTTAAGAATATTTCAGGGTATGTGAGGGATTCGGAGACTCATAATTTCAACAAATATATTTTTGAAGGTCAATTATAATTGATAACAGAAGATGACAATGCAGCCATTCCTGATGTGAGCTGATAGACTAAGATCAGAAGGAAGGAGAGGAGGATCTCCACTATCAGTGGACTTGGGAAGGGACATGCGTGAAGAAGAGGGAGGGAGGATGGGACCAGGAGGGGAGGAGGGAGGGCGTTATTGGGGGGATACAAAGTGAATAAACTGTAATTAATAAAAATAAATAAATTCAAAAAAATAAAATATTTCGCCAAAATTAATTTTTGAAGTAAAATGAATATTTAACACCTTTTCAAACTAATTTTATATAGAAATCAAAACATTGACATGAAGCATATTCAACCTAGCTTAATAGATATATGACTTGAAATGACTGATTGCACAACAAATAATTACAAATCACAGTTAAAATGTTGTTGTTTTATCAAAGATAAAATTATTTGACTTATCACAAAAATGTTCTCTGAGTAGCCAGATTGTTAATAAATGTTCCCACCAGTCTGTCATACATAAAGTACTTTGCTTTTTGCTTTTCTTGTTTTTTTAATTATATTTTCTCTTTTGGTGTAAAAACAATAGGCTTTAATGTATCTCACTTTTGTTTTCTGTCCTGACCACTCAAAGTATTCTTTAATGGTATACATTATTAATATTGGTAGGAATATAGCCCAGTATAAATCTGAAAATTTGGAAAATAAATTTGTAGGGTCTGATTGTCATTGTTAAATCAAGATATAAGAACAGCAGTAATTGCATAAATATATAGCATATGGTATTTAAAGCAATTAATACTACTCTATCATCATTATTATTCATGTGTTTGCTACCCATCTTTGGCTGGCCTCCCAATTACAATTCTTCTCTCTCTGACTCCAACTCCAACTATTAGAGATACATGGCCTACGTTTGGATTATCTAATAAAAACTTTTTCCAGTTCATTGTCTTGTCTGAGGAAAAGCCTAGAGTTGTGATTTATGGAAGAAATTTACCAGTGGGAAAATATTTCATTTGTTTCCCTTGATGAAGATCAGTTTTTGATAGGCTAACTGATATAACACTGATCAGTATCTGCTCTGATGCAAGAGCATTCTACTGAATGATGAAGAATCACAACTTCACTAACACTACTAGAGCCACAGACTCAGTAAAATGCAGCACATCCTTTTTTTGTTATTTTATTGCTTACATTTTTCCTTTTTATTTATTTATTTTTATTACAATTTATTCACTTTGTATCACAGCTGTAGCTCCCTCCCTTGTCCCTTCCCAATCCTGCCCTCCCTCCCTCTTCTCTTCCCCTTCCCCTCCCCAAGTCCACTGATATCTGACCCTAGCTTATCAGGTCAGGTCTCATCCTGACTGGGTGCATTGTCTTCCTCTGTGGCTTGGTACTGCTGTCCCACAGTACAGTTTTCTTCATACTCGAGGTGACTTAATCTAACAAATTCCTTTCACTTTGTACTAGGTACTTTGTTTAAAGCAAGAATATAACAGTGCTAAGCCAGAATGGGGAACAACAGAGCCAAAAAACCTGGCCCCCGGGGAGGGGATGTTGCAGAGGCAGATATTCTAACAAAGGATCATCCATGGAGAGGACCTAGAACCCCTGCTCAGAGGAAACCCATAGGTGGCTCAGATTCCAAGTGGGTTCCCTACTAAGGGGAAAAGGGACTGTCTGTGACATGAACTCAGTAGCTGGCTCTTTAATCACCTCCCCCTGGAGGGTGCACTCTTACCAGGCCACAGAAGAAGATGATTTGGCCAGCCTTGATGAGGCCTGATAAGCTAGGGTCAGATAGAAAGGGAGGAGTTCCTCTCCTACCATAAGACTAGGAAAAGGGCCTAGGGGGAGAAGAGGGAGGATGAATGGGACTAGAAGTTGATGAGTGAGGGAGCTGCAGCGGGGATACAGAGTGAATAAAATGTAATAAGTAAATAAATAAATGCAGCAATTAATTACAAAAAAAGAATCAACCTCTCAACTAGCCAAAGGATAGAAATACACAGATTGTGGATCTGAGATAGCACAGCCCAGACAAATCTAAGTAGCAGAAACACAGAGTCTAGCAGGCCTGTAAGCTGCAACCCAACTTCCTTTGAGACACCCTGCGATTGGCACCCATGCCAAACCTATCAGGTCACTCTGGTATGCATGTCGTGTCCCCAACCCCACCTGTACCTGCACCTGCCCTTCAAGGCAACTGCACACTTACCCCTGACATTCAACACATACACACACAAACACACACACACACATGCATATGTGCACATGTCCTGCCATTCAAGGCACTGTCGCCAGCGCCTGAGCCAGGCCCCTGAAGAAAACTACACTTGTGCCCTCCCTTCCTAAATGCACCTGAATCAACAGCACCCATTCTTAAGTCCCTGGACCTCTCTCACCTTCCTGAAGACTACTCCAGACTCCAGAGACAGGCAGAACTGAATAAGCTACAGGCTCCAGAAAAAAAAAAAAATCAGTAAACCAGCATAATAACACAATCAACAAAAACCTTGGCTTCACCCCCCCCCCACATACACACAAATTAATGGATATTCTAATGCAGCTGAAACACAGGAAAATGAACTTAAATCTATGATTTTGCAGTTATTAGGGGCACATAAAAAGAAAAAAAAACAAATCTCTCAAAGAAGTACAGGTGAATACATACAAACAAGTAGAAGTCATCATAGACAAAAGGAATCCACAATCAAACAGGTGAAGGAAATGAATAAAAAAATTCAATACATGAAAATATAATAAGAATCAATAAATAAAACACAAACTGAGAAAACTCTGGAGATGGAAAACTTTGAGATGAGATCAGGAATCATGAGATAAGGAGCACCAACACAATACAAGAAATAGAGAAGAGAAGGTCATGTGTTGAAGATACAAATGAAGAAATCGATACATCTCTCACAGAACACAAACACACACACAAAAGTGGGGAGGAAAGTTCCTGACACAAACATCCAAGAAATCAAGGACACCATGAAAAGATGAAACCTAATAATAATAATAAGAAGAAGAATAGATGAAAAAGAAGATTCCAGACTGCAAGGTCCAGAAAATATTTTCAAGAAAATCACAGAAGAAAATTTCCCCAACTTAAAGAAGGAAAAATCCATTAAACATACAAAAGGCTTACAGAAGAGCAAATAGTATAGACCAGAAATAAAATTCCTCCAACCATATAATAATCAAGACACTACATCTAAAGAACAACAACAACAAAAAAAAATTAAAAGTGGTAAGGGAAAATGACCAAGTAACATATAAAAGTAGACCTCTCAGAATCATACCATACGTCTAAAGAGAGACAAGAAAACCCAGAAAGGCCTGGGAAGAGGTCATAGAAACACTAAGAGACCACGGATGCCAACACAGACTACGCAGTAAAACTTTCAATCATCCTAGGTGGATAAAACAAAATATTTCATGACAAAGCTAAATTTAAACAATATATATGCAGCAACCCAGCCCTACAGAGATATGGGAAAGAAAATTCTAACCCAATGAGAACAACCATATTCAAGAAAACACAAGATAAAGATAACTTCACAACAACACCAAAACCAAAAAACAAAAGAAAACAAACACACAAACACACAATCAGAACCAATTCCAAAATAAAAGGAACTAACATTCATTGCACATTACAATCTATCATCATCAGTGGAATCAACTCTCCAATAAAAAGGCACAGTCTAATAAAATGTAGTGGAAACAAGATCCAACATGTTGCTGCATTCAAGAAACATACCTCAGAAAGAAATGACACAAGTGACATAAAGTAGCTTGGTGTAACTCTAACCAAGCAAGTGAAAGTCTTGTATGAAAGAACTTCAACTCTCTGAAAAAAGAAATTGAAGAGGATATCAGAAGATCAAGACATCTCCCTTGCTATGGATGGATAGGATTAACATAGTAAAAATGGACATCCTACCAAAAGCAGTCTACAGAATTTCTGTAGTTCCCATCAAAACACCAATACAATTCTTTACAGATATTGAAAGAACAATTTTCAATTTCATAGGGAAAACAAACAAACAAAAGAGAATAACTAAAATAACCCTGTACAACAAAAAATCATCTGGAGATATCATCATCCCTGACCTCAAGCTCTACTATAGTAATAAAACCAGCATGGCACCAGCATAGAAACAAAATGGTTGATCAATGGATTCAAATCAAAGACCCAGAAATAAACCAACATGCCTATGAATACCTTATTTTTGACGAAGGAAGCAAAAATATACAATGGGAAAAAGATAGCTTCTTTAGCATATGGTACTGGTCTAATTGGATGTCTACATGTTGAAAAATGTAAATATATCCATGTTTATTGCCTTTCACAAACTAAAGTCAAAGTGGATCAAAGACTTCAACATAAAACCAGACACACTAAACTTATTAGAAGAAAAAGTGGGGAAGAGCCTTTAACTCATTGACATAGGAGCCAACTTCCTGAAGAGAACACCAACAGAATAGGCTCTAAGATTAACAATCAATGAAAGGGACCTCATGAAACTGAACAGCTTCTGTAAATCACAGGACACTGTCATCAGAACAAAACAAAGCCTACAGACTTGAAAAAGATCTTCACCAACCCTACAACTGACAGAGGGCTAATATCTAGAATATATAAAGAACTCAAGTAATTAAACACCAATAAACCAAATAATCAAATTAAAAATGGAGAAAATAAACCAAATAAAAATTAAAGTGAAGAAACAAAGTGAATAAATTGTAATAAATAATAATAATAACAGAGAAAGTATTTTTTTCCATGTCAAATAAAAAAAGGTACAGAACTAAACTGAGAATTCTCAAAAGAGGAATATATAATGTTAAAAAATTATTTAAAGAAATGCTCAAAGTCCTTAGTCATCAGGGAAATGCATATCAAAACTACTCTGAGATTCCATCTTACACCTATCAGAATGGCTAAGAACAAAAACTCAAGTGACAATGCATGCTGGAGAGGATGTAAAGAAAGGGAAACCCTCCTCCACTGATGCTGGGGATATAAACTTGTACAACCACTTTGGAAATCAATCTGGCGCTTTCTCAGAAAATTCAGAATAGTAATACCTCAAGACCCAGCCATACTACTGCTGGACATATATCCAAAAGATGCTCAACCATACAAGGACAGTTGTTCAACCTTGCTCATAGCAGCTTTATTTGTAACATCCAGAGTCTGGAAACAACCCAGATGTCCCCCAGCATAAGAATTGATAAAGAAATTGAGCTACACTTACATAATGGAATACTACTCAGCTATTCCAAACAAGGAAAACATGAAATTTGCAGGCAAATGGTGGAAAATAGAGAAGATCATCCTAGGTGAGTTAACTCTGAAGCAGAAAGACAACATGGTATACAATCACTTATAAGTGGTTATTATAGCCATATAATATAGGCTAACCATCCTAAAATCCTAAAGAAGCTAAACAACCAACGAGAAGAACTCTAGTGAAGATGCTTAATTTTCATGCAAACAAGATAGACACCAGAAGCAATAAAAGAGAGGGAAGAGTATGAGAGCCTACCATAGATGTCCTCTTAAAGACTCTACCCTGCAGGGAACTGAAGCAGATGCTGGGACTCACAGCCAAACTTTTGACAGAGTGCAGGGAGCTTTATGGAAGAAAGGGGAGAAAAAAATGTCATATAAGGACAGAAGCCCCACAAAGAGACCAAAAAAGCCCATATATCTGGGCCCATGTGGGCTGGCAGAGACTGATGCATCATTCAAGGACCATGCATGGAGAGGACCTAGAATTCCAGCTTAGATGTAGCCGTAGATAGCTCATTCTCTATGTGGATGTCCTAATAAGAGGAGACGGTGCAATCTCTGACATGAACTTAGTTGCCTGGTCTTTGATCACTTCCTCCTAGAGGGGAGACCTAGCCAGCCCACAGAGGAAGAAGATCCAGCCAGTCCTGGTGAGGCAAAGGTCAGATAGTAGAGGAGGAAGGCTTTCTCTATCATTGGACTAGAGGAGAAGGATAGTGAGTAGAAGATGGAGGGAAGGTTGCAGGAGATGAGGGAGATTTGATGTGAATATATTTCATAAAAATAATAATAAAATAATCAACTTTTCAGAATTCCTTCCAGTAGGCCCTATTAATAACCACTAATTTTATCTATGTGATGTACTGTTCTTTGCACTTTATACAATTTATATAAAAAGGTGTTTTTAGTGATAATATTACTATAGATAGGAAATATCTTTATGGTTCACATGTATCATACCATGTCATATATGAAGAAACTAATGCGTTATATAAGCATAACTAACTGTATCCACCTATCCGATCATTCTGTTTGTTTCCACCATTGTCTAAAATAGGTTTTAATCCTTAACAACTTCCTGGATATAGTGCACATGCTTGCAAGTTGGATACTTCAATAACATGGTAGTTCCGGTCTTTCGTTGTTGTTTGAGGGCATATCCTCCATCTGCTGTTTTCCTCATAATCTACACCTTGTTACCTTCTTACCAGTTCATTTTATTTACCCACTTATTCCACTCACTCATTCTCTTTATATTTTCACCAGCAATGTTAAAAATCAATAAAAAATATTTAATATACATTTTCTACAAATAACAATGTCAAGTATGTAGCCATCTTACTCTAGATTTCCCAGTCTGTATAATAACATTTTAAAACTAAACCAAATTGATTAAAAGAAAAGATGTAATTGTCTTGAATTATTTTTTAAACATTGTGCCTTTTCTTCTTTTTGAGTCAGATTTACTTCTCTGTCTCACTAATATTGGCCATAAACATGGAATGCCATGAAAACTCCTTGCCAGAGAAGGGTTGGACATGCTTCAAGGAAATCTTAAAGGTCTTTGCTTCTTTGGCTTGGCTGTTATGAGGACAAGGTGTACTTCCAGCAGGCACTGGCATTCACAGAACGCCTACTGTACCTGGCCTAGTCCTACTTTAGCTTCAGCCTGGCTGGCTGCTGAATCCAATCCATCCTAAATTATTCAACATGCAGTCAACTCACAGCAGTGTAAAAATAAATTATAAACCTTCACTTGAAACTATTGAAGCGTTGAAAATATTGTTGAAAGAATTGATAAGTTTTTTTTTTCTGTAATACTTTTGCATTTTACTGGGTATACAAGATCATAGTTTATTTAAAGCCCTAAAGTTGAAAAAATATAACCATTAAGAGAAAGCCTTTTCAAAATATAGTTACCAGATAAATTGTAAAAATTAACCCAGAGGACATGATTGTACATTCTTCTTTATATAGCTTTAACAAGATCAATGACTTCACTGGTTACTATAATTTTAATGCCAATGATGAAGAAAAACAATTCATTAACTATATATGACATCTGTGAAGTCTCCATCTATGGGGTTCATATTTTGAAGATATACTAAATTCAAAAGAACATTTTAAGGAAAACAATGTTTTTTAACTCTCTTGCACTCCAAATTTTTCATCTGTAAGTTCATTTTTTTACCAATGATTTTCTTAGTGATTGTGGGAAATAAATGTAAGTTTATATCTTTTACCATTAAATAGGACAAGAAGAAGCCAGATATAATTTTACACATGTATAGTTTCAGCAACTAGAAAGCCAAAAGGGAAGAATGACTTGAGCTAAGTAGTTCAAAGCCATCTCAAATCAAACCTAAATCACAAAATAACAAAATGTTGTTGTAGAATTATTTGTGAAATTCCTAGAATTAGAAAATACTAAGCAATTATTCATGTGTGCAAAGAAGTCGTGATATAAAAATTTTCATATGCTTTGAAATGTGACCCTGTGTAAGAACAATTATATTTTGTTCCTACAGCCATAACAGAGTGCACACCAAGGTAGCTCAGGGACTAGGCATCGTGAAAAACTGGAGGGAATATTTTACTCTGAAAATACTACCTATTTCTTTTTGGTTATAATGCCGAACTTGATTGAGGGCACAGTTTGTAAATAAACAGGAAGGAAGTGAGACTGGGAATTCACTAAGAGCTTGTGGCTGTAGCAGACCCATCCAATTATTGAGTAGAGGAGGCTAGAACCCTATTGTCTTAGTATCAAATTGTGATGACCGTTAACCTGAGATACCCTGCTTCATTTCTGTCAGTAAAGAATTATAAACCAAAATATTACAATTGTGTTTGGAGCCAGAGCTAGTCTCAGAATTTATATTTAAGCTTAAAAAGTTCAGGCTTTGAGAAAAGGAGATTTATAATAGTGTAATAATGAAAAAAGGACTGGCCTATAGGGAGTCACTGATAAAAGATATGTTTTTATAGCAGTTCCAACAGTACAATTATGAGGTTCAATCTTCTGTCAGTTTCTTTTAGACATTTTATGTGTGTAAGAGTGTGGAAGTACACATGCAGATATACACTAAGTTTGCATCTAAAAGTATTATGGAAACTTTCTGCTTCCCATGTATCATAAATGTATGTGATGTATGTCTTATTAACAGATATAGCATCATGACAAATATTCTTTTAGAGCACTGCATTATTTATGAGGGTGAATCAAAATGACACTTTGATTTAAGCTCAGTCACTTGGATTCTATGATTAAATAATATTTGCCCTAGATTATTCAAATATCAAATAGAATTTTAAGTACATACTGAATTCCCCAATCAGCACAACTCTGGCTGAAATAAATTTTTCAATTTTAACTATAAGTGCCTAAAGTCACTCCTAGCTGGATGCCATAAAACACTTGAGTTTTATCTGTGATGAAAGCAAGTAGAAAAGCAAAAATTCAAAGTCATCATATAATCTGATATCCAGGATACAATAAGAAATGAGTGATGGTTTATAAATTTTTAAGACATGGTTTAATTTATTTCTCTAAATTTATGTGAAATCATCCTATATGGAATGGTATTGACCACATGGCATTGATTTTCACAATGTAGTCAAGTATCTTAACACATGCAGCTCATAGATAACATGTAAATGTGTAACTTGGAAACTGATCCTTGTTTGACACTACTAGGTAGCCTTCCCAGATCTATGTATGCTATTTTCCACTTTTATTTTCAGAGCAAGTGAAAAATCCAGAAATATTGTGAAGAAGGGGATAGAGATAAGCAAGAAACAAGCAGGCTTTGTTTAGAAAATTTTTCCCAGAAAAAAAAAAAATCTACTCTAAGTATGGAAACATTGAGAGTCCATTAGAATATTAGTGTTTTATCACAAAGGAAGAGACAGACATTACATATTGACAAGTAGTTTTGGAATAACAGATATAACAAATAGAAGAAAGTAAAAGAAATATGAAATATAGGTAAAATATGTGAGGCAATAAGTAGCTCGCTGTATACAGTAACGAGAAAGGGACCATGGTGAAAACTGAAGATGCTCACAAATGTAACCATGAGAAGAGAAAGTAGGAAAAAATAAATGTTGGCTTTAAACAGCAGCATCAAGAGCTATGGGGTGATAAATAACATGGCTTGTTGCTCAGCATGAGAGACAGACAGTGGTCTCTGAGAGGCAAAGCCAGTGTCAGCAGTCTGGTAATCTGGCTGTCTGGCTTCATGAGACCCTGCTTAAAGAACAAGACATTATTGCCCATGCACGTTTTGTTTTGCTTCAAATATAATTATTGTACCAGATTAAATTTTAAGAATGGCTTCTACAAAGACCTCCTGTGTTTTAGGAAATCGATGGCTATACAGCTCCAAGATCAAGAAGTCAATCACAAGGGAGCCCAAAACAACTAGAGCTTTGTTTTGGTCATTGAAGTAGTATGCAAAAATGCTAACTAATAAATGTGAGAACAATAAGAATATGGTATAACAGACAGTCACTAAGCAATTATAAGGCCCATGGGCCAACAGCAGATAATCAAAGTTGGCAGCTAATAAATCAGGGTCAAAAGTGAAAGAAGTAATCTTCATCCACCCCTAACTGAGGGGGTACACTATGAGCAAGTCATGTCTGGGCTAAGAATTGGACAACTAGTTTTGAAATCACAACAGTATTGGCTCAGTTTATGTCATAAGTCATGTAAAACAAAACAAAAATACTAGAGAAATTTTTTTCTCTTATAAACTCCTCCCACTCCCAGGGGTTTCTTCAATTTTTTTCTTAACTTCTCTTAACAAAACTTGCTTTTATACAGTAACACCAGCATGTGGTTGCTTCTTTAATCTTTAAACATGAAGCAACAAACTTGAGATACACTGTCTCAAGTTGACATTTGGTATCTGATGAGTTAGGTTCTGCAATGCCAATCCCTAGATCAAGAACAATTAAGTTAAGAAGAGTCCTGTGGTCCTGAAAAGTGCATTTTACCAGAAGTAAAGAAAAAACTAATGATAATAAAGAAGAGTTTGGTATGGGATGTGACAGACAAAAAAAAAAAATAAAGAAACTGTAAATCTACATCTAAAAATAGACAGCATGTTTTGCCTAAGTAAGGGAAGGAATTGTTCTTGAGGAAGATATCTGAAAACCAAGTAAGTTTTTTTAGTTTCCAAGAAATGTAAAAGTACTGCCTAT
Source organism: Psammomys obesus (assembly GCF_907164565.1). Taxonomy (NCBI): domain Eukaryota; kingdom Metazoa; phylum Chordata; class Mammalia; order Rodentia; family Muridae; genus Psammomys; species Psammomys obesus. Next base: position 20,178,143 of record NW_026596166.1, on the reverse strand, counting down.
TTTATGTTTTATACACCTGTTAAAAACACAGGTAAAAATTAAGACATTTTACTTTTATATTAATCACAAGTTGTTTACTTTGTATCCCAGCCATAGCCCCCTCTCTCATTCCCTCCCAATCCAACCCCCCCTCACTCATTTCCTCCCTGCCCCTTTCCAAGTCCACTGCTAGGAGAGGTCCTCCTCCCCTTCCATCTGACCCTAGCTTATCAGGTATCTCCAGGACTGGCTGCCATGTCTTCCTCTGTGACCTAGCAAGACTGTTCCTCCCTCGGGGCATGGGGTGAGGAGGTAAAGAAGCCAGTTCTTGAGTTCATGACAGAAATTGTTCTAATGTAACAGATAAGCTATAGTCAATGACAAAGTGAAAGAAGTGCAATCAGCATTGGATAGTACATATTATCTTCCCTTGTTTAGGACACATGGGACAAAGCCAGGAATGTAAAACTACCAGGCAACATACTAAAGCTATATGTTAATATGACATGCATGTGTTGTATCCAATCCTACTAGAACTTGTTTCATAAGATCAAATAATTCAAAAGGGCTTACAAACTAAATAAACATGGAGCGAAGTCACTATAAATAGCAGAGCAATTAGAAGTCTTTGTTACAGTGCACCCATCGGAATGAGATGTTAGTACACAGCAAGGCTTAATCTGAGTAGCAAGAAGTAATGTAGCTACTGATGGGGGAAAATGAATACAGTAGATTCAAACAGCAATCTAATTTATATTTTACTCTTCTGCTTAAAAAATTAAAAATTTCCTGTAAGAGAGTAATTAAAATGATCAAATAAGATGAAGTTCAGTGTTACACACAAATGAGGAGATAGATGAAAGTGATTATGAAAAGTCAACAAAATGAAATGGTAGAAGGGAAACAAATGTGGACAATGGAAAAAGACAAAGCAAACAACGAGGGAAATAATAAATTTAGAAAACTACTATGGTCATAAAAATTACATAAAAATTGAAACTACTGAAGTATGCTAAAATGATATGGGGTTGTAATTGTGTGGTGTCGTTTGGGATAAAAATAATAGAAAGAGTAAAACAAAGTGTGTGACTAGGAAGAGAGTGATTCATATTGGCCTTTAGCCTTTCCTTAATGATCCATTACTATGTAATCAACACAACTGTTCTAGCAGTTATCCATCACTTACTATGTTCCAGGAATTAAAGGTAGCAACAGAAACGACAAATGAAATATAATTTAAATTTTGAAGGAACTCACAATTTGGTGAGTAGCTAACCCAGGAAGGTAGAATAATAATAAATATTATTTAATGTATAAGGTTTTATTCTATCTCTAGAGAACATATCTGACTGGGGACATAAAGAAGAACATTACAAGTTCCATCTAAATAAGTATTCTTTTGCTTCCAAAAGTAAGTAGTGCATTTTAACTGCTGCCAACATATATTATGGGCTAGGCTGTTAACTGTAGATCTATCCAGGAGGCCTGAATTTATTTTTATTTTGAATACATTTCTATAATCTGCATATTTAACTTTGAATTTTAGAGAATTATTGGACTATATCTATATTTGCTATATAATATTGACTTTGACATTTCCTGAATTTCTGTATTGTTTGTTGCTTTACTTACCAAAAGAAAGTCACAAGTATCTAATTTCACAGGTTATGATAAAACAATATTAGCCATATTATGAAAACAGGATTATATATTTCTTTCAAAAATAAGATTATGATATATGTTTAACTAATTCTGTTTTGGGGATAGTATTAGTAATGCCATGAATTGTTTATATATATTTTATCTAGATAAATATAAATGAAACATTTAATAATAGAATTTTCTTTCATATTAAGCCACTTGATAGCTATACATATCAAATCTTTTCCCAAAAATATAAAGCTTAGTAAGAATATATTTTTGGTAAACATTATAAAATTTGCAGTCTTTTTATGAAGAATAATAGGAGAAAGAGGGTGAGGAAGTCAATTGGTAAGAATCAATGACATCTAGGAGTCATACTACTATTGATTTACTTAAGTTGGATAACTTATAAAAATTCATATGTCATTAAAATTAAATTATATTTTTGGAAGTAAATTAAAAATGTATAACACTTATCTTATTTTTTGCTGTGTTTATTTGCCTACCTGGGTTTTTCTCAGAGATCATTAATTTATAGTATTTATGTTCACCAACTCTGTAAACAATCATTCCTAATTTCAATGTACACAGATTTGTGTAAGTCCTGTTTTGGTCCAAAAATTATTATGACAAATAATAATAATGTTTATTCAATAAATACATTAATTGTTTTTGTATTTGATTGACATCTTTATCTTTAATTATGTCATAGTTGTGAAGATGAAAGTGATTTATTACGTCAAAGATTTCTGGTAAAGAAATTTTTAACATTGAGCAAAATCAATCAATGGCAAATTGGGAGAAGTGAGCAGAAATACACTACCTATAGCCCGGACTGTTGACTTTTTATAACTTTTTAAACGGTTCTTAGTGAATTGCAAAGCATGCACCCCAATCCCACTCATATCTCCCTTCCTTTGTACCCACCCTCCACAGAGAGAAAAAAAAAATCTCACTGTGGAAGCTGTAATGTGTTTCAGTATTTTCCATAGTATACTTATTTGTCTGCCCTTCTTTGCTTGCAAATGTTCATTGCAATGACTCATTGGTCTGCTATAAGGACTCTGGCTTCTGCTACTATGTCAATACTGGAACTTCACAGGAACTCCTCTTGTATATCCTGTTGCTGCCCTTTATCATAGAGATCCTGTAGTTTGGGATCTGTAGGTCCATCGCCTTTATGCATTCTAGAAATTTCTCCAGAAGTTAATCAATGGGATAGATGATGGCACAGGCCAATTCAAAGCCCTGGGCCTGGGCCTGAGAAGTATCCGAGCTGGTCAGACCTCTCTGACTCTCCCACTCTCAAATGATTGGCAGGCTTTCCATCAGCTCCCTACAAACAGGACAGCTCTACCCTGTTGCCCAGAAGAGGTTCAGCGCGAACTCTCAGGAGATGCAGCAGTGAGAAACAGTACCAGTCCTTCCTCTCTCAGGATTCTGGAGTCTGCTGTCCTTGCCTGCACTGCGATAAATGTCAAGGAAGGAGGGAGGAGAAAATGGTATCTCTCCCTCATCAGAGACATCACCCAGCAAACAAATGGTAGGGCTGGCTCTCCTGTGCTCACACTCTTGGGGCAGGCTCAACTGCAATCCTGACATCTAGGGCCAGCTCTACTGTGCTGCCCAACCACAATGCAGGACTTTCACTCCAAAGTGTAGCAGCAGGTAAGGGGTAGGAACAGATCTCATGATCCCATTTGGACCAAATCTTCTGCCTGCCAGCGGAGAGGGAAAAAGGGGAGGGGAATGGATCTCTCCCTCCAGACACCAGCACAAAGCAGACAAGAGGCAGGACCACAGGACCTAAACTATATTATTTTTAAAGTCAAGAATTCTTTCTTTCTTTCTTTCTTTCTTTCTTTCTTTCTTTCTTTCTTTC
>NW_026596166.1:20139874-20174628 GCF_907164565.1 Psammomys obesus | reverse complement strand
TTCTTTCTTTCTTTCTTTCTTTCTTTCTTTCTTTCTTTCTTTCTTTCTTTCTTTCTTTCTTTCTTTCTTTCTTTCTCCCTCTCTCTCTCTTCTTTCCTTCCTTCCTTTCTCTCTCTCTTTCTTCCTTTCTCTCTAGCTTTATTTTCTTTTGAATTTTATTTTTTATTCACTTTACTTCCTTGTTGTAGCCCCATCCCACCTCACCTCCCTGTCCCACCCTCCTTCTCTCTCTCCCCGCTCCCATATGTTTCATAAAAGGTGAGCCTCCCTTCCCATTCAACCCTGCTCATCAAGTTGAATCATGATTGAGCATGTCTTTTTACCCTGTGGCTTGGCAAAGCAGTCCCGCCATGGCCTCTGCTACTAGGAGGCTCTGCTAGAGTCCCCTTCAAATCCACCCAGGAGACTACCCTGACTTAGAGCTCCAGTTTGTCACAGAAAAAACAGAGATCACAGTGTCTCTTTTCTCTACAGACCTTCTGCCCTCTCGACCATCCTACTCCATTCCACCTCATCCCATCTCTCTCCCCAAGTCTCATCTCCATCCTTATTTATCTCTGTGATCCCTCTTCTACCTTGTTTCCTCTCTTCAGCCACTACCCCTGTCTATTCTATTTTCCCTTCTGAGAGAGATTTGTGCATTGTCCCTTGGATCCTCCTTGTTACATCTCCTCTTTGTGTCTGTGACTTGTAGTATGTTTACTATATGACTACAATCCATGTGTAAGTGAGTATCTACCATTTGTTCTTTCCGGGGATGGGATACCTAACTTGGGATGATCTTTTCTAGTTTCATCCATTTGCCTGCAAATTTCAAGATTTCTTTCTTATTAATAGCTGAGTAGTATCCCATTGTGTTAATATAACACAGTTTTTATTTTTTAATAAATTTTTATTTTTTATATTAATTACAGTTTATTTACTTTGTATAACAGCTTTAGGACCCTCCTTCATTCCTTCTCAATCCCACCCTCCCTCCCTCATCTCCTCCCTGCCCCTTTCTAAGTCCGCTGATAGGGAAAGTCCTGCTCCCCTTCCATCTGACCCTGGCTTATCAGGTCTCTTCAGGACTGGCTCATTTTCTTTCTATGTGGCCTATCTAGGCTGCTCCTCCCTTGGGGTTTGGGGTGTTAAAGAGCCTGCCATTTTGTTCATGTCAGAAACCAGTCCCTGTTCCTCTTACTAGGGAACCCACTCAAAACTGAGCTACCATGGGCTACATCCGAGCAGGGGTTCTAGGTTACATCCATGCATGGTCCTTGGTTGGAGAATCAGTTTCAGAAAAGCCCCTGTGCCTAGATATATTTGGTCCTTGTTGAGCTCCCATCCTCTCCAGGTCTTACTAACTCCCTCTTCTTTACTATGATTACCTGCACTCCCCAAAGGTTTGGTTATGAGTCTCAGCATCTGCTTTGATACACTGCTAGGAAGAGTCTTTCAGAGACCCTCTGTGGTAGGCTCCTGTCCTGTTACTTGTTTTCTCCTACTTCCAATGTCCATCCCATTTGTCTTTCTAAGTGAGAGTTGATCATCTTACTCTGGGTCCTCTTTCTTGTTTATCTTCTTTAGTATATTTATCCTATCTTATAGGTCTTGTATCCACTTATAAGTGAATATATACAGTGTGTATCTTTCTGATCCTGGGATACCTCACTCAGGATGATCTTTTCCAGTTCCTACTATTTATCTGCAAATTTCATGATTTCCTTGTTTTTAATTGCTGAGTAGTGTTCCATTGTGTAAAAGTGCCACAATTTCTGTATCCATTTCTCTGTTGATGAACATCTGGGTTATTTCCAGGTTCTAGCTATTATGAATAAAGCTACTACAAACATGGTTGAACAAATGTCCTTGTGTATTTGAGCATCTTTTGGATATATGCCTAGCTGTGGTATGGCTGGATCTTGAGGCAGCACTATTCTTAATTGTCTGAGAAAGCAACAGATTGATTTCCAACATGGTTGTGCAAGTTTACATCCCACCAGCAATGGAGGAGGATTCGCCTTTCTCCACAACCTCTCCAGCATGTGTTGTCACTTGAGTTTTTGATCTTACCCATTTTGATGGATGTAAGGTGAAATCTCAGGTTCTTTTTGACTTGCATCTCCCTGTTGGCAAAGGACGTTGAGCATTTCTTTAAATGTTTCAGAGCATACTAATGAAAACTGCATGGTACTGGCATAGAAACAGAATGGTGGATAAATGGAACCAAACAGAAGACCCAGAAATTAAAGCACACAGCTATGGATACTTGATTTTTGACGAAGAAGCCAAAACCATTAAATAGAAAAAGGACAGCATCTTCAACAAATGGTACTGGTTCAACTGGATGTCTACATGAAGAAAAATGAAAATAGATCCATATTTATCACCCTGCACAAAACTAAAGTCCAAGTGTATCAAAAACCTCAACCTAGCACTCATTGGCACAGGAGACAACTTCCTGAACAGAACACCAATAGCACAGGCTTTAAGAGCAACAATCAATAAATCGGACCTCATGAAACTGAAAAGCTTCTGTAAAGCAAAAGTCACTGTCATCAGAACAAAAAGTCAGCCTACAGACTGGAAAGGATCGTCACCAACCCTATATCTGATAGATGGCTGATATCCAGAATATATAAAGAACTAAAGAAGTTATAAAGCAAGAAATAAAGCAATACAACTTAAAAAAATGAGGTATGGAGATAAACAGAGAATTCTCTGCAGAGGAATATAGAATGGCAGAGAAACATTTAAAGATATGCTCAATGTACTACAGTTTCTTAATCCATTCTTCAATTTAGAGATATCTAGAGTGTTTCTAGATTCTGGTTATTACAAATAAAGTTGTTATGAACATTGTTGAGCAAGTGTTCTTGTATGGTGGAACATCTTTAGGCATCTACCCATGAGTTGTATAGCTGGTTCTTGAGGTAGAGCTATTCCCATATTTCTGAGAAAGGCCAGATTTATTTATAGAGTGTTTGTCAAACTTTACACTCACACCAGCAATGGAGGAGTGTTCCCCTTTCTCCACATCTTTGCCAGCATGTGTTGTCACCTGAAGTTTTGATCTTAGCCATTCTGGCCATTGTAAGGTGAAATCTCAGAGTCCTTTTGATTAGTATTTCCATTATAACTAAGGAAGTTAAACATTTGTTTGAGTGTTTCTCTGCCATTTGGGATTCCTCTGTTGAAAAATTTCTGTTTAGCTCTGTAACCATTTTTCAATTGGGTTAATTTGTTTGTTAGTGTTTGATTTTTGTGAGTTCTTTACATATTTTGGATATTAAGCTTTTGTTGGATGTGGGATTGATGAAGATATTTCTCCAGTCTATAGACTGCCATTGTTTTATTGACAGTGTCCTTTGCCTTACAGAAGCTTTTCAGTTTTATGAGGTCCCATTTATTAATTATTGATCTTAGGGCCTGAGCTATTGGTGTTCTCTTTGGGAAGTTTTCCCCTGTGCCAATGAGTTCCAGGGTCTTACTCACTTTCTCTTTTAATAGATTTAGTGTATCTGGTGTTATGTTGAGTCCTGTGCTCCACGTGGACTTGAATTTGTTCAGGGTGTTAAATATGGATCCATTTGCTATTTATAGATGTAGACATCCAGTTAGACCAGCACCATTTGTTGAAGATGCTGTCTTTTTTTTCCATTTTATGGTTAATGGTTGGGTTTTCCAAATGTTTTGCCACCACTGTCATATTTTTTTAGTCAGAACACCTCTCTAGATCTGAGGATTTATGTCTGACTTAGGGTTTACATTTCTTAAAAGACAGAGAGACACCACCCAAATCAACAAAATCAGAAATGAAAAGGCAGACATAACTACAGACACTGAGGAAATCCTAACAATCATTAGGACTTACTTCAAAAGTCTATATGCCACAAAATTTGAAAATCTAAATGAAATGGACAATTTTCTTGATCGATTTGACTTACCAAAGCTGAATCAGGACCAGGTAAATCAATTAAATAGTCATATATCCCCCAAAGAAATAGAAGCAGTCATCAAAAGTCTCCCATCCAAAAAAAGCCCAGGACCAGATGGCTTCAGCGCAGAATTCTACCAGACCTTCAAAGAAGAGCTCACACCAATTCTCTTCAAACTATTCCACAGAATAGAAACAGAAGGAACATTACCAAACTCATTCCATGAAGCCACAATCACTTGGTACCTAAACCTCACAAAGACTCAACAAAGAAAGAGAATTTCAGGCCAATCTCCCTTATGAACATTGATGCAAAAATACTTAACAAAATACTTGCAAACCGAATCCAAGAACACATCAAAGATTTTATCCACTATGACCAAGTAGGCTTCATCCCAGGTATGCAGGGGTGGTTCAATATACGGAAATCCATCAATGTGATCCAACATATTAACAAACTGAAAGAAAAAAAAAACACATGATAATCTCCCTAGATGCTGAAAGACATTTGGTAGTTTTTTAAAAAATTTTTTAAACAAGAAAGCGGACACAGGGTAAGCTGATCAATCCTTACTTAGAAAGACAAATGGGATATGCATTGAATGCATGACAGGAATCTACTGCAGAAGGCATCTGAAAGACTCTACCTAGCAGTGTTTCAAAGCAGATACTAAAATTCATTACCAAACCTTCAGCAGAGTACAGGGAATCATATGAAAGAAAGGGAGTTAGTATGACGTGGAAAGGATAGGAGCTCTACAAGGACCAAATATATCTGGGCACAGGGGTCTTTTCTGAGACTGACACTCCACCAAGGACCATGTATGGATATCACTTAGAACTTCTGTTTGGATGAAGCCCGTGGTAGCTCAGTAACCAATTGGTTACCCATAGTAAGGGGAACAAGGACTATTTCTGACAGGAACTCAATGACTAGCTCTTTGGCCTCCCCACCCCCCAAGGAAGGAGCAGTCCTGTTAGGCCACAGAGGAGGGCTTTGCAGCCAGTCCTGAAGATACCTGATAAAACAGAATCAGATGAATGGGGAGGAGGTCCTCCCCAATCAGTGGACTTGGAAAGGGGCAGGGAGGACATGAGAGAGGGAGGGTGGGATTTGGAGGGAATGAGGGAGCGGGATACAGCTGGGATACAGAGTTAATAAAATGTAACTAATAATAACAATAAAAAAACACTGAAAAATAGTTAAAAAATGATGCAAAATAGAAAAAAGGCTATGAGAGATGAACAGAGTCCAGTATAAGGGAAGAAAGAACATGAGAGGGTAAGAGGCAGTGAACATGAACAAAGTACAATGGGGTACGTGTCTAAAAGTGTTAAAAGCAACATGCCCTATTCAATTTAAAGATAGTCTATTGAAAACAAATAAAGATCATAGTGAGTTATGGTGAAAAAAAATATTTTAATTTTTGTTACTTACACTTTATTCACTTTGTGTCCCTTTTTCTGTACCAAAGATGCTAGAACATAGGGGTAAATACTTTGTATATTCACCAGCTTGAGTTCTGCATGTTCAGTGACTTATGTAGGTTATATTTTCCGCAGTCCTATGGAGGCGTAATATCCGCTTGTGTAGAATAACCTATTCTCTTAACAACACTCAGTGTTGTTTGTTTGGTTTTGTTTTTGTTGTTATTTTGGTTTGTGGATTCTCATTGGAAACATTTGGCCAAAAACTCAATTGGATGTAAGCCAGTTCTCATACTGGAAGCTTCTTTTGGTGACAAGATATGTCCAATTGGTACTCTGTCTCTGCATTCTTTGGAAATTTCATTTAGATTGCTTTCATACATGTAAACTTTTTAGGAACTTTCTACTGTATTACGTTTCCATAACACTCAAAGGCCTCTTAAATTTAAATGTCTCTTCCCACATTTACCCTTCCTCCACCTCTTTCTTCCCTCCTCCTCTTCACTCTTCACCTGATTCTTCCAATCCAGCTCACACTCACTCATTTTTTTTATAATAATTTTTTTGTTTTCCATATATATATATATATATATATATATATATATATATATATATATATACAATCTATCTACTCTTGTCACTTATTCTATATATACCCTCTCTGGTTATATGGATTGTAAGTTATTTTACATTGACTTAAGTGCTAATAACCATTTCTAAGTGAAATGATACAACCCATGTTTTTTCTGTCTGGACCTGGGGTATTTCATTCAGTGTGATATCTTCTAGTTCCATGCATTTGCTTGAATTTTTCATGATGTCCTTTTTGTTAATAGCCCAGTGAGACTGTATAAATGTACCATTTATAAATGTACCATCTTTATCTAGTCATCTGTTGAAGGACATCTTGGTTGTTTCTAGTTTCTGGCTATTTAGATTAAAGCAGCAATTAACATGGTTGAGCAAGTGTCTTTGGAGGAAGTAGAGGCCACTTTTGAGTGTAAGGCCATAAGTAGTATAGCTAGATCCTGAGAGAGATTAATTTCCATGGTTCTGAGGAACTGCTTCAGTAATTTTTATAGTGGTTGTACAAGTTCACAGTACCAGCAGAAATGGGTGAATGTTTCCCTTATTTTACATATTTTCCTGCATGAACTGTCATTTATTTTTATTTGCTTTTAGTCATTCTGACTGGTATAAAATGAAATTTCAATATAGTTTTCAGTTACAATTCCCTGATGACTAAGAGAATTGAACAGTTCTTTAAGTGTTTCTCAGATATTAGAATTTTCTCTATTGAGAATTTTCTGTTTAGATCTGTATCCAATATTTAAATTGGATTATTTGTTTTCTTCATATCTACTTTCTTGACTTCTTTATACGTTTTGGATATTAGCACTGTGTTAGATGTGTCATTAATGAAAATCTTTACCCATTTAGTAGATTGCTGGTTTGTCCAAATGACAGTATCCTTTCCCAGGCAAAAAAACTTTTCAGTTTCATTTGGTCCCATTTATTAACTGTGTATATTAGTACCTGCGCTCTGCGGAGGAAGTCTTTTCCTGTGCCAATGAGTTTAAAACTATTCCCTCCATTCTTTTTTTTTTAAATTGGGCTCAATATATTTTGTTGTTGCTGTTTTATTTTTTTAATATAAATTGATATCTTTGATCCATTTGAGTTGAGTTTTGTGCAGTATGATAGATATGAATCTATTTCCAGTCTTCAACATATAGCCATCCAATTTGATAAGGACTATTTGTTAAAATTGCAATTTCCAGTGTATATTATGGCTTCTTTATCAATAAGCAGGTGTGCAGTGTGTGGATTTATGTGTGAGAAGTTTCCTCCTACAGCAGATGTGAACAACTACAGAGAGCCATAGCCAAACATTATTCAGAGAGTGAGTGACCTTGGAATATTCATGCCTGAAGTGAATGTTTCTGTCAAGCCCCTCTACTCAAGGCTAAGGGAAGATAAAAGAATTTGAAGCAGGAAGAGTATAAGAGCCAGAAGAGATGAGAAACCCCAAGTAAACAAGGTCGGCTAATATGGTCAAAGATTTATGAACCTACAGACTGAGATAGAGCATAGAAGGATAGCACTGCTCTACAACGTTGGCTCCTAAGACTGAAAGAAGTGTATACATCCCCCATCAATAACCAGGAAGCAATCTTTAATTAATAACCTCTTGCAAATAAAAATTTCACTTTCTCCAAGGGAGTTATTCTGGGGAAACAAATTATTCTTAAGTGTAAGCTACATCCTTAGCAGTAGATGGCCAACAAAAAAACTAACACAGCAGCATCTGTGAAGGTTTCTTTTTTTCATAATGCCATGCCATTGCTCCACCTTTTATGTTTTTCATTTTACCTTATGATGTTTTATTTTATCTATGTACTTGTTTTTATTTTCTCTTTTTTATCCTACATTTCCTTTGTCTATATATTATGTTTTCCAGTTTTGTGATTTTATACATTTTGAGTGTATTAATGATTGCATCTCTATTTCTGGGGCCTTCTCTGGGGCTTTTTAAAGTCTGTTTCTTTTATCCAATTCCTATGTGTTAGTTGTTGTTTTGTGTTATTATGTCATATTACATTATTATTCCACAGAAAAAAATTTTGATGAGAGATAGAAAAGGGGTGGATCATGTTTAAAGAGTAGAGGAATGGGACACAATAACCACTATATATTAACTGAGGACAAAAACTATTTTCTGTTTTTTCATTTTTCTTTGAGTTTTTGGATTCATATTTTAATAAAGTTTATTTAATGTTGCATCCTCTAAAAACATCAGTGTCGAGCAAATGATAGCTACTTTTACAATTTAGCTCCATATTGATAATAAAACTGAAATAAAAAAATGTTTAGGAGCAATCAAATATTAATACAAATCCATGAAAGTTGGCAGAAATAGGGTAAAAGTTTCAAAATTTCAGCTCCAAAAGGTAAAGTCCATGTGATTTTTTTCTTCATCATCCTTATCTGTATATTTTAGTATGTCAATGTTTTTTGTTTGTTTATTATATTTAATTCACTTATTATCCCCACAGCAGCCCCCTCTTTGGCCTCCTTCCAGTCCCAACCAATCTCCTTCTTAACCCCCTTATGCCTTTTCCCTAGTCCCCTGATAGGGGAGGACCTCCTCTCCTTCTATCTGACTATAGCCTATCAGGTCTCATCAGGGATGGCTGCATCATCTTTCTCTCTGGTTTGGCAAGGCTGCAACTCCCAAGTGGAGGTGATCAAAGAGCTCACCACTGAGATCATGTCAGAAGCAGCCCCTGAACTCATTACTAGGAAACCCACTTGGAAACTAAGCAGCCTATGGGCTTCCTCTGAGCAAGAACTCTGGGTAAGATGATCAATCATCATTAAGAAAGGCAAATGGGATGGACATTGGAAGCAGGAGAAAATAGCTTCCAACAGGGAACAGGACAGGAGCCTACTACAGAGGGCCTCTGAAAGACTTTACCCAGCAGGGTATCCAAAGCTGATGCTGAGACTCATAGCCTAACTTTGGGCAGAGTTCAGGGAATCTTATGAAGGAAGAGGGAGATATAAAGACCTGGAGATTACAGGAGCTCTACAAGGAGAACAGTAGAGCTGAAAATTTTGGCTTAGGGTTCTTTGCAAAGTCAGATACTCCAACCAAGGACCATGAATGGAGATGATTGAGACTCCCTGTTCAGATTAAGCCCATGCCCAGTCAGTCTGGAAGTGGATATCCTAGTAAGGGGAACAGGAGCTGTCTCTGACATGAACTGGGTGGCTGGCTGTTTGATCACCTTCCCCTGAGGAAGGGGGCAGCATTACCAGACCACAGAAGAAGACATAGCAGTCAGTCCTGATGTGATATGCTAGGCTAGGGTCAGAGGGAGGGGAGGAGGACCTCCCCTATCAAAGGACTTGGATAGGGGCATAGGAGGAGGTGAGGAAGGGTAAGCTTGGGAGAGGATGAGGAAGGGGGCTACAGGTGGAATATAAAGTGAATAAATTATAATAAATTTAAAAAAGGAAGAGATATTTCTCTCTAAGCAACATGGCATTCAGGGCAGTGCTTTGGATGTAATGTGTGCCTTCAGCAGATTAAAAAAAATCTGTCTACTTCTTTTAATATATTGTCTTATTTTTTAGATGATAATATATTGTCTCTTTTCTTCCCAACACCAAAATGCTTCCATAAACCCCTTATTTCTCTTTTAAAATGTTATAGTCTCTGTCCTTATATTGATGATTCATAAAATATCTATACATATTTGCATATGTATCCCTCTATACACAAATACAACCTGTTCTGTGGTGTGGTGTTTTCTGTGGAATTGTTTCACCAGTTATCAGGAGGTTTAAGGATCCTTCATGTCAGCATGTCTATTGTCTTTGCTCAACTTCTGTTTACTCTGACATCTGCCAGAATTGTGATTAAAAACATTTTTTCTTTTCTTGTGTTGAAGAACCAAATACCTTAGAAAAGAAGCTGGAAACTACTTTTAGGGAGAAGAGGGTCCCAATCAAGGAAAATTTCATAGAGAAACTTGTAGCTGAATATGCACCTCTGTTCTATTTAGTAGCAAACTCTTAAAGTTAAGAGAAAAATTTCTGTATATTTAGGCAATGATTCACAGACTGGATGAATCCTCTGACATATTTGTAATTTCCTGGTAAATAATAAGTGTATAATCAGCAAGATGATAGACTTTTGATCAAGATAAAATAAGTGGAAGGGAAATGGACAAATCCACTCCATGAAATTGGATTGGTACAGGTGAGATTTATGTTTTTTTCTTCTGGAAGTAGAATCACAGAGGCTGAACAAAGTCTAACTCTCTTGTTGGCTTCACACACCTAGTTAAGATATGTAATTTCATGAGGTCCCATTTATTGATTGTTGCTCTTAGAGCCTGTGCTGTTGGTGTTCTGTTCAGGAAGTTTTCTCCTGTACCAATGAGTTCTAGGGTATTCCCCACTTTTTTTTCTAGCCGATTTAATGTGTCTGATTTTATGTTGAGGTCTTTGATCCACTTGGACTTCAGTTTTGTGCAGGGTGATAAGTATGGATCTATTTGCATTTTTCTACATGTAGACATCCAGTTGGACCAGCACCATTTGTTAAAGATGCTATCTTTTTTCCATTGTATGGTTTTGGCATCTTTGTCAAAAATCAGGTGTCCGTAAGTGTGTGGGTTTATTTCTGGGTCTTCTGTTCGATTCCATTGATCCACCATTCTGTTTCTATGCCAGTACCATGCAGTTTTTATAACTGTTGCTCTATAGTACAGCTTGAGATCAGGGATGGAGATACCTCCAGAAGATCTTTTATTGTAGAGGATTGTTTTAGCAATTCTCGGTTTCTTGTTATTCCATACGAAGTTGAGAATTTTTCTTTCTAGGTCTATAAAAAATTGTGTTGGCAATTTGATGGGAATTGCATTAAATCTGTAGATTGCTTTTGGTAAGATGGCCATTTTTACTATGTTAATCCTGCCAAGCCATGAGCATGGGAGATCTTTCCATCTTCTCATATCTTCCACTTACAGAAATGCTCAACCTCATTAGCCATTAGGGAAATGCAAATCAAAACAACCCTGAGATTTCACCTTACACCCATCAGAATGGCCAAGATGAAAATCTCAAGGGACAACACATGCTGGAGAGGTTGTGGAGAAAGGGGAACCCTTCTCCATTGCTGGTGGGAATGTAAACTGGTACAACCACTCTGGAAATCAATCTGACGCTTTCTCAGACAACTAGGAATAGCGCTTCCTCAAGATCCAGCCATACCACTCCTAGGCATATACCCAAAAGAGGCGCAAGTACACAAAAAGGACATTTGTTCAACCATGTTTGTAGCAGCTTTATTTGTAATAGCCAGAAGCTGGAAACAACCCAGATGCCCCTCAACTGAAGAATGGATGCAGAAACTGTGGTACATCTATACAATGGAGTATTACTCAGCAATGAAAAATAAGGAAATCATGAAATTTGCAGGTAAATGGTGGGACCTGGAAAGGATCATCCTGAGTGAGTTGACCCAGAAGCAAAAAGACACTCACGGTATATACTCACTCATATAAACATACAATATGGAATAAACCCACTAAAAGCTGTACATCTAAACAAACTAAGCAAAAGAGAGGACCCTAACTAAAATGTTCAATCCCCATCCTGAAAGGCAAAGAGGATGGACATCAGAAGAAAACAAAAATAGGAAACAACCTCGGAACCCGCTACAGAGGGCCTCTGAAAGCCAGAAGAAAACAGGAAACAACCTTGAAACCTGCCATAGAGGGCCTCTGAAAGCTTCTGCAGTATAGACTGTCAAAGCAGATGCTGAGCCTGATGGCCAACTGATGGGCAGAGTGAATGGAATTTTATGTAAGAATTGGGAAATAGTAAGAGCTGGAGGGAACGGGAACTCCACAAGCAGAGCAACAGAACAAGATAATTTGAACACAGGGAACTTCCCAGAGACTCATACTCCAACCAAGGACTATTCGTGGAGATGACCTGGAACCCCTGCACAGGTGTAGCCCATGGCAGTTCAGTGTCCAAGTGGGTTCCATAGTAATGGGAAGAGGGACTGCCTCTGACATAATCTGATTGGCCTGCTCGTTGATCACTTCCCCCTGAGGGGGGAGCAGCCTTACCAGACCACAGTAGAGGACAATGCAGCCACTTTTGATGAGAACTGATAGACTAAGATCAGAAAGGAGAGGAGAACCTCCCCTATCAGTGGACTTGGGGAGTGGCATGCATGCAGAAAGGGGAGAGAGGGTGGGATCGGCAGGGGAGGAGGGAGGGGCTTATGGGGGGATACAAAATGAATAAAGTGTAATTAATAAAAAAAAATTTTAAAAAAAAGATATGTATGACAGGAGTCTATCGCAGAAGGCATCTGAAAGACTCTACCTAGCAGTGTTCCAAAGTAGATACTAAGACTCATAAACAAACCTTCGGCAGAGTGCAGGGAATCATATGAAAGAAGGAAAGTTTGATGTGGAAAGGATAGGAGCTCCACAAGAACCAAACATATCTGGGCACAGGGTCTTTTCTGAGAAGGACACTCAACTAAAGACCATGAGTGGATAAAACCTAGAACCTGCTAGGATGTGACCCGTGATAGCTCAGTAATAAATTGGTTTCCCATAGTAAGGAGAACAAGGACTATTTCTAACAGGAACTCAATGACTAGCTCTTTGACTCCCCACCCCACAAGGGAGGAGCAGTCCTGTTAGGCCACAGAGGAAGACTTTGCAGCCAGTCCTGAAAATACGGGACAAAACGGAGTCATATGAAAGGGGAGGAGGTCCTGCCCTATCAGTGGACTTGGAAAAGAGCAGGGAGGAGATGAGGGAGGGAGGGAGGGTAGGATAGGGAGGAAATGAGGGAGCAGGATACAGCTGGGATACAGAATTAACAAAATGTAACTAATAAGAAAAATAAAATTAAAAAAAAGATATCTTAATAATTCAGGTGAAATTAAAAGCAAAGTCCAATGACAGAAGGAATAGGAAGCCATGGGTAAATATAGAAAATATTTAGAAGTTTACAAGATGCAATGTGCATGAAATATCTGGAGTAATGACTAATAGTAAATAAAATGTTCCAGTTCCTAATTCCACAAAGTGTTGAGGTCCTGGTTAACCCAAAACGTTAATGAAAATAGGTGACATTTGGGTGTGCATTTAATTTCTGTTCATAGTCCTTCTGAAAAAACAGACACAAATGTCTAAGAGGCATATGAGGGTTGAGCTTGAATTGATAACAGGACTGTTGCTTAGAAGGAGTAATTATGACATCAACCATGTATACAATAATACAAAATATTTAGGTAAGATTAATGAATATTTTGGAAGAGGATGAAGTAAGAAATTTAGTACGTACATTTTTTTTTGGTGAAGTAGTATCTATAGTTTTAATAGTGATGATGCTAAATATTGTGAAATAGGATGAAAAAGACCCAAATGAGTCCAGACCCAAAGAGCCTGAGCACCAGATTTAACAAGCAATAGCATTTCACAATAAAGTTTAATGAAACTTCAGCAATGCATATGTAACAGGCTAAAGTAGGTTGAGTCATAGTTCAAATGTTAGGTACGGGGAAGTTTCACAGCTAACTACAGATAAATTTCAGAACAAATGAAATAGACATTAGGACTAAATTGCTACTGTGGTTTTTGTAGATAGGAGAATGATTTGCCTATATATATCCAAAAGGGGCCCTGATAATGCAATGAATAAGTGTAGTTCCAGAAGACCTTCTGAGGCAGGCAGGCTTTGAGCCAAGCCAATGTTGTCAGTGTGTCTGACCTCTCTGAGGGAAACCTGCCACATGAGAGGAATAGTCACCGTCTTTAGATGGTATTATTTCCAGAGACTGTTCACTACTTCATAGGATTCAACATCGTCTCATGTCCCAGCACAAGTTTCTGGCTAGTTTCTTCTGTCTTCTGGTTTGCAGAGTTCAAAAAAACAAGCCGTCCCTTTCTATTCCTCCTTGCAGTAAAAGCATTTGTCACAGGCTCAGTTAGAGTCCTCTAGTCACCACATTCTCAGACTTTTGAATGTCTGTGAAGGACTTATGCACGTGGGTAAAACACACTTCATTTCCTGTCTGTATTTTTATTTATGTGTTAATGTTAAAAAAAAAAATACTTGACAAAAGCAACTTCGGAAGGGAGCGCTTACTTTGATCACAATCAAGTGTACAGTCCATCAGGGTAGTGAAGTCCTGAGCTTGAGGCAACTGGCCAAATTGTATTTACTGTTTAACTTGCATCTCATTTTGATTAAGTCTTGGCCTCCATCACATGGAATAAAGCCCACATTTAGAGTGTGTCTTTCCATCTCAATAAGCTAAATCTAGGGAAATCTATGCACACTTTTGCAGACATGCTTTTTTTCCTCTCTCTAGATGATTCTAAATGGTTCTAAATTCTTTCAATTGACAATCAAGGTTAGCCATCAAATGGTCCTATCACATGGAATGATTTTTGTTATTTCATCTGTGTACTGCTAAAAACAATATCCTTTCTTTGCTTCCAAATCTATGAATTATTTGCTTTTTTAAAATGTAATAGAAAGATCATCTAAGTATCTATATTTCACAATATGGAATAAGTTTACAGTTCATTAAAAATGTTAGGGTTGAATGTTAAGTCCAAAGTTAAATCATTAAGCAGCCAGTATTTCTTTTTTTTTCTGAATTTTATTTTTTTCTTATCAGTTACATTTTATTAACTCTGTATCCCAGCCATGTCCCGATCCCTCTTCCCTCCCAGTCCCTCCCTCCCTCCCTCATCTCCACCGTGCCCCTTGCCAAGTCCACTAATAGAGGGGACCTCCTCCCCATTCATCTGATCCTGTTTTATCAGGTATCTTCAGGACAGCAGCCAGTATTTCTAAGCCCCCATTCATAGCTAAATCTAAGATATCTCTG
Organism: Psammomys obesus; assembly: GCF_907164565.1. Lineage (NCBI taxonomy): Eukaryota > Metazoa > Chordata > Mammalia > Rodentia > Muridae > Psammomys > Psammomys obesus. The sequence continues at coordinate 20,159,839 of NW_026596166.1, read as the reverse complement.
AAAAGTCATTCCCATTATCCAATATGGCCTACAAAATCCCACAAACCTGCACACTGCTCATTTAACTCATTTTGTGTTCTGCTCTTCAAAACAGACCAGTTTCACCTATGTGTGGATCCAAGGCAAAATGCTCACAAAGCTATCCCTCAATTTTGGTGTAGTAAAAAAGATGATACAGACTTCATAAAAGGTTATTAAAAGTTTGTTTTAAGTAATTATTTCACTGAGAAACAGTATCATAAGTCAGACAGATATGATTTATGTTAGATTATAAAATATCTCTGAAATAACAAGCATCTTTATTGTTTAACCAATTTCATCTCTTACACTGCTACACACAAAAAGTATGTTTGCTTTGGGAACTTTTATTTCAGGCAGTTTATTGAATTTTGCCTTAAGATAATTATAGTACTTGACAACACTTTTGGAAATAAATATTCTTTTCTTTTTAAAAAGTATTCTGTGCTGTATTTTGATGACTCAAAATTTTACATATTTACAGTATGAATTTTATTTTTTCATTGTTATTATTATTATTCCCAATTTATTCACTTTGTATCCCTGTGGTAGCCCCCTCTTTCATCTCCTCCCAGTGTCATCCTTCCTCCTTCTTCCTTCCCTATCTCTCTGACCTAGTCCACTGATAGGGGAGGTCCTCCTCTCCTACTGTCTGACTCTACCCTATCAGACTCCATCACTACTGGCTGGATCCTCTTTCTCTGTGGACTGGCTTGGTCACCCCACCAGGGAAAAGTGATCAAGGAGTAGGCAACTGCGCTTATGTCCGAGACTGTCTCTTCTCCCCTTATTAGGGAACTCATATGAAGATTGAGCTGTCTAAGGGTTACATCTGAGCCATGGGTTCAGGGCCTCTCTAATCATGGTCTTTGGTTGATGCATCAATCTCTGAAGTTCCCCCTGTGTCCAGGTTTTTGTTGCTGTTGTTGTTTTTGTTTTGTTTTGTTTTTGTTTTTGGCTTTGTTGGTCTCCTTGTGTGGCTCTTGTCCCCTCCGGGTCCTTCTATATCTCCCTGCTTCAGTAAAACTCCTTGTGTTCTGTCCAAAGTTTGGCTGTGAGTCCTGTGTCTGCTTCGATCACCTGCTGGGTGGACTCTTTTAGAGGACCTCTGTGGTAGGCTCCCATCTTGAGCCTTCTCTCTACCTCTTCTGGTGTCTATCCTTTTTCCCTTCTGAATTAGGATTAAGCATCTTCCCTTGGGTCTTCCTTGTTGTTTAGCTTCTATTAGGAATATAGATTTTAGTATGTTTATTCTGTATTATATGGCTAATGTCAACTTATAAGTGAGTATATACAATGTGTCTTTCTGCTTCTGGGTTACCTCACTCAGGATGATCTTGAATTTTCAACACATAAATACATCATGTAACAGTCAGTAATGGATAAATTGTATTCCTATTATTTCAAACATTAAATATTAAACATTTGTTTATGATTCTGAGAATCGTCTCCAATGGATAGCTTGAAATATATAGAAAGTAGTTGTAAGCTACATTTATCTTACCATATTACTGAACTGTAAATGTTATACTGTTACTCTCCTACTTCCTTGTATCCACTAACCACCTCCTTCTTATCTTTCCTCTGCTCTCTACCCTACTCATCCTGTTATTGCTACTACTCTTCACTTTAGAAAGACCACATTTTCTATTTCTATAAATAAGAGCAAGTATGGGATATTTATCCTTCTGTGTCAAAATTTTGGTATTTAACAATGCCCTTCCATTCTATTTCTGTTTTCAAAAATGGATTTTTTTCTTTTATTGACTGACCCTGTGGTGTCTTTGTACCACCTCTTCTTTATCCAGATATGTGTTGTTGGACAAGAGGTTGAGTCTTTGTTGAGCCTCTCTGAATAGTGCTGCAGTAAAAGGGAATTCAGATATTTCTGACACACTTCACAACTGCCAAGTTTATGAGACCACTACATAAGAATAAAAGAGAAAAGATAGTAAAAGTGTCCAGAGGGACACTTACATGTGAGGATTTGTGGGATGAAAGACTAAGAATTCTAAAAACTCCTAGGGACAGAATTACTTTCATTTTTTACAAAGAACTGAGAATAAAGCTTGTTCCACAATCCTTAGAAATGCTGGACATTTCCATAAGTATATGGACAATGCTTTTTAAAGTTTGGCATGAAAATTACTTTAAACCATGCACTGTACACATTAATTGAATGCTAAAGAAATTGGGAGAATTAATTTTCCCAACAGCAACAGAAAAAAAATCCAATACAGTTAATTTTTAAAATATAACATATTTTCTACCTGTAGGGTAAATGTAAAGCAAAATGAAAATTAGGAAAATATATAGTAAATTCTAAATAAACTAAGCACTATTTAAAGTTTGGAAAACATCTGAAAATACTTTCCTAAATGTTAAAAATTAAAATCTCCTTAAAATTATCTTCATGCATATATCACTACCACCTGGCCAGAAATCTTTTATATTACAGCTTACCTAACAGGTAAGTCTTAAAAAACAGCTTCTGGGATCTGTGAGGCCTGTGTGACTCCATTTCTGAAGAAGAAACTCCCACATAAGGGTGAATGACCTGGGCGTAAACTCCAGTTTCAAAAAGGAGAAAATCCCACATAAATGTGCTTTGAACCACCTACAACTGGTAATATTTAACCATCACCCCTAGCAATGGCTAATCAGAGAATACCTGGAGTTTACCCAAGTGTTCTTTACAATATGTTGAGTAAAATAATTATGGTTTGGCCCTCTGGGACACAATCAATGTGTTTTATCCCCTGGTATTTGTTAAATGTCAACCAGTCCTAGAACTGACAAGCTGGAATTCTCTGAACCTTGCTATAACCCCAATAAAAAACCCTGTCTCTCTGAGCTCTGGGCTCTGCACTGGAGAACTTCTGCATTGGTATCATTGTGGGTCTGAGCTTGAGCTTGTAATAAAGACCATATTATGTTTGCATCAGACAAAAAAGAAAAATCTTCAAAATCATAGACATGATCATGAAACTTGATGATAATCTGTAGGTTACCAAATAAAATGCTTATTTTTTTTCTTCACAAAATGTTTAAAAGTACAGAATTTCAAATGAGGAAACAATCAAAACTATATGAATATATTCACAAATTTTTAAATTCTAAGGTTATTTTTAAACAATTAGTGGTCCCATTGAAACAAGTTTTATCTATAGCTTAACAATACTTATGAAAGAAACAGATTATACATCTTTATTAAAGACGGGAAGATAGTCACCCTAGTTTACTTTTTAGAAGTCCTTTAAAGCATTTAATTTGCTATAAAAATAAAATATTAGTACTACTGGTTTATTTTCTAGCCAGTGGTATCAATCAGTAGACCACTTAAAGAATAATTTTATATATTAAAAGAAGTTAATGAAATCATCAACAAAATAGACACTTACTGCTTGAACTTACAGTTATGAATATGAAAAGTGGGACTAGTACTGCACCAGACAACCTCTAAATTGAAAAGTGCATACTGCAACATAGGAAATCACTGGAGTAGCATTATAGTTTAGAGAAAAAATAGTAATATCACTGATTGTCACATGCTGAACTGGATAATTCTTTTTTTAATTGATTAAGTAGAGCGAGGGAAAACAGACAGAGGGCTTGTAGAGTAAAGAGAAACTGAGGTATCTCAGTGGAAATCTGGAGACCTAAGTCAAGGTAGGCTCCTGGGAGGACATGAGGGTGATTAAAGCAGTAACTTCTACTACCAGAGGCTATAGAGACTGAAGAGAACAGCTTATAACTAGACTAGCCTCCTAGTAGAGGAGGGGGAACTCCAACCCACCCACAGAAATTTCAACCCCAAACTTACCCCACCTACAAGATGTGTAGGGATGAAGATAGAGCAGATAGAGCAGACTGAGGTAATGCCCAACCAATGTATGGCCCATCCAATGACCTGCCCTATGAGATAGTGTCAACTCCTGACACTATGAGCAATACTGCACTAAGCTTGCAGACAGGAGCCTGACAGAGTTGTCCAATGAGAGATTGTATCTAGCAGTGCCTCAAAGCAGATACTGAGGCTCACAACCAGACATTGGGCAGTAAGTAGGGAGTCTTGTGAAAGAGTGGAAGGAAAGAACAAAGGACCTGGAAGTGAGAGGAGTTCCACAAGAAGAATAATAGAGCTAACCAACCAGGGCCCAGAGGGGCTTGTGGAGACTGTAGCACCAATGAAGGACCATGCATGGACTGGACCTAGAACCCCTACAAAGTTATAACAGATGGGCAGCATGGGCTTCAAGTGGGTACTCTAGTAAGGGAAGTGGGGACTGTATCAGACATGGACTCACTTGACAGCTTTTAGATCAAATTCCCATGGCAGGACTGTCTTGCCAGGCCACAGGGAAGAGGATAAGCTCAGTCCTCATGCAACTTGATAAGGTTGGGAGAAAAGGAAAGGGAGCTCCCCTTTTCTGAAAAAAAAAAATCTCTAAGTTTCCATCAATATCAATAGTTACATAAAATAACCTTAAATTTCTATCAATAAATGTCAACCAATACCAGCATAAAATAACACACCAAACTACCAGAAACCATCTTTTTGAAATAGGGGAGGGAGCACTTTTAAAATTACTTTTCTGGAGGCAAATATATCTTTTGGGTGCCAGCTTGCAGCAAAACATCACATGACAAAACTCAGTGATCAAGAAAACCAGAAATTTCTACTTCATACAGGTAATCCAGAAATGTTTTCTCCAGGGCAAAGTGCTCCAACAGCTGGAACTATGTCAAACAACTGCTTCTGCAACCATGTTGTACTTTACGTGAACTGAAGCATATGGACATTTGATTACCTTGCTTATTTTGTCTGACTTATAAACTGCCATTTTCATCCTGTTAGCATCAGTATAGAATGTTGGTACCTCAGGAATTGTTGTTCTTTACAGTACATGAAAGAATCCAATTAGTTCTTTTTGTAAACTCTATATGTTTGCTTTTTTGGATATTTGTTATTAATTTCTAACAAGTAGATACTACAAGATCTTTGCTAATCTTCATTGATCAACCACAATGACATGATCTCAGCATTATTAAGAGGTACTAGAATTTTGTCTTGGTCTGTTCCTTACAATTGACATAGTCTTATTCTATTCTACCTTTTATAATTAATTCAAAAGTCTTTTCTATACTTGTCTTCATTGTTTTGATTTCGTTCATGTACTAAGAAAATTCATTCAATAATACTATCTTTCCTTTTCATAAGGAACCCTCTAGGAGAATGAGTTGAAGGTAAAAATGACCAAAATACAATCAACTTTAGGATCAACTCGATTCACATATGCATCTTGCAGTCTTTGTTCTGCAGGAACTAACTTTTTTCTGCTTCAGATGTTAGACATCTTGGACTGTTTTAAGTGGGAATCTCCTTGTAATGCTTAAAACAAATTACTTAACTCACAAGTATTTAATCTAATTGTAGACCTCAGCCAGTTAATATTTCCCAATTAATTCCTCAGCCAGTTAATTTTTGAAATCATTCAGAGTTTACAATTGTTCCCTATGGATCTCTAAATTTCGTGGTTGAATTTTTTTGTTGATTAATTTTATAACCCAAATAACTAAGTGAATTTCTTCTTTGTATTTTCTTCTGGAACAATCTGTAACCCCCAGAATGCCAGAATTTGTTGTGTTTCCTTAAATATTTTCTCTAAATTATCTGCATTAGAATCAGCCAACAAAGTGCCATCCATGTAATGATAAATGATAGACTGAGGAAATTTCCTTATTAATTATTTCTAACCGTTGTTCCATAAAATATTGACATAAAATTGGAATATGTAACATTCCCTGTGGAAGTACCTTGCAAAGGCATTTCTTTTTTGGATGACTTGCTTACAGTAGGTACAAAAAAGCAAACTTTAACCTATCCTGCTCATGCAAGGGTATTGTGAAAACAAAAAAACAAACAAATAAAAACAATCTTTTACTATTTCCCACTTCTTACATAGAATTCCATTCACTCTGCCCATCAGTTGGCCATCAGGCTCAGCATCTGCTTTGACAGTCTATACTGGAGAAGCTTTCAGAGGCCCTTTGTGGCAGGTTTCAAGGTTGTTTCCTGTTTTCTTCTGGCTTTCAGAGGCCCTCTGTAGCAGGTTCCGAGGATGTTTCCTACACTCCACAAGGAGAGCAACAGAACAAGATAATTTGAACACAGGGAACTTCCCAGAGACTCATACTCCAACAAGGATTATTCATGGAGATGACCTGGAACCCTTGCACAGGTGTAGCCCATGGCAGTTCAGTGTCCAAGTGGGTTACATAGTAATGGGAAGAGGGACTGCCTCTGACATAATCTGATTGGCCTGCTCGTTGATCACTTCCCCCTGAGGGGGGAGCAGCCTTATCAGGCCACAGTAGAGGACAATGCAGCCACTTTTGATGAGAACTGATAGACTAAGATCAGAAAGAAGAGGAGAACCTCCCCTATCAGTGGACTTGGGGAGTGGCATGCATGCAGAAAGGGGAGGGAGGGTGGGATCAGGAGGGGAAGAGGGAGGGGCTTATGGGGGGATACAAAATGAATAAAGTGTAATTAATAAAAAAAAACAAAAAAAAACCAATCTTTTAAATAAATTATTATTGTAGGCCAAGATCTAGGTAGAAAAGAAGTTAAAGGAATTCCAGGTTGTAAAGGACCTATTGTTTGAATGACTCTATTCATGGCCCTTAAATCTGTTATCATCCTCCTTTTTCCTGATTTCTTTTTCACTACAAACACAGAAACATTCTATTGGCTGGTAGAGTCTTCTGTATATTGAGCCTCCAGCTGCTCTTGAACCAATTGTTCAAGTGCCTGCACTTTTTCTTTTGTTATGGGCCATTGCTCTTGCCACCCACATCTGTTTGATAGCCATTTAGGGGCAAGGCTGTTAATAAATCAGAAGTGACCCCCTACTATAGATTTTGAAACTTATTTCATTTGATGTCCTATGTTTTGACAATTGGCACAACATGAGTGCTTGTTCTCAATCACCTTTGTCAATACCTTCTCCAGGATCATCTACCCTATCACCTCTAATTTCCTCATTTGCTGTCCCTGATATTGTAGGAATATTGTTGTAGAAGACCCATTCCCCTTAAATTTATGGATACGTTAGCCACATAAGGGCCTTAATTCCTCTGTTTCCCCTTCTAGTCCCACACATTTAATCCATTGGGCAGTTTGTCTTATTTGTGATAATATATCTATTTCTATAAACTGTGTATAAACCTTCTGAAGTGGAAAATCAAGATTCCAAGACTTTGGGGAGAGTATACAGCCATCAACTCCTGTATCCTCCAAACCTTCTACTTCAACACCATTTATTTTAACCAATAATTTGGGTCTCTGAGCTTTAACCACTGTTTACCAGAACACATGTTTTACAGTACTCCCAAAAGTCCCTGTTTTCTCTAATGGAGGAGCCTTGCCCTTGATGTAAGAAAAAAGTAACAGCTGAGCAATTTTATCCCTTCCATTAATTTGCATCTCCTTTTTAACATATGGAGGTGTTATGATTTAGATTTATTTATTGCAATTCCCATCTATAATACCTGGATGAAAAATAAGTCCTTGAAACTTATTTTATAAATTAGTTATAAGTTAGTCCATTTCTTTCCAGGATTATTTTTACTGTCTCTGAAGGTAAAGGACCATAAACACCAGTGCTTATATTATAACATTCAACATTTGGGGAGAATGTAAGAGGTGCATCTGTGGCCATATCCAAAGCTGCATTGCCTTCAGTAGCATGCATTAGAGCATCAATACTTGCTGCTACATGCCTGCTTGCTACCTCCTGGATGACCAAAAGAAGGTGACTCTCATTGTTTGTTGCAGGGCCTCACACTAACAGGCCCCTTTGTTACTTTCCTGATAGCAAGAGTTCACCTTGTAAGACACTTTTGGAGGTACAATCCCTAGACCAATGTTTTCTTTTGCAACAGTGGCTAGAAAACCCTGGAAGCTTTTGCATTCTGTTGCAGCCAGAAAATGCTTGTTCCCTTCTATGAACACCATTTTCTTCAGAGTCAATGTGCTGCTATTTTGAACTCTGAAGTTCTAGTCTTACACTTTCTTTGGAAATGGCCAAATTCACTGCAAATAAAACACCAGGAATTTTGATTTCTGAGATTTATAGTTATAGCTTGTCTTGTTTTATTGACATTATGCTCCTGAGAACCAATATCAGTTTTCCCTCTTGTCCATTCATCTATTAGGGCTGTTCATGCTTTTAATGGTCTAGTTACTCTCGTATATCCTATATTTGAATTTTCAAAGGTCAATATCTCTATCAATAACTGGGTTTGGGGTCGCATATGACTCTATTGACAGCTGAAGTTAATCTCTGTAGGAAATCACTGAAGGCTTCACAAGGACCTTGAATTACCTTAGTAAATGAAACAGTTTTTTTTTCCCCCTTGGCTCTGCAACCATGTCCCATATCCTAAGCTCTTAAGTCTTCAGCACAACTTGTTCAATTATGGTATTATCAGATGGGATTTGCTCTTGTAAATCAGCATAACTTCTTTCCCCAAGCAGTTGGTCTTTAATAATGTTCAATCCCCTTGCTGCATTACATTGTTCCATTTTCGTGGCTTCATCTCTCCACCATGATAACCATTGTAATTGTTGACCAGCTTCTACTTCAGCTCACGCCAAACCCTTCCAATCTTGGGGAAAATGTCTGTTTCGCATAGCCCAGGTATTCAATGTTTGTTTAACAAAAGGTGAATGCATCCCATACCATACAATTGACTCCTTAAACTGTTTTAGATCTATCATGTCTATTGGATGCCATATCATCTCATCATAAACTTCACCACCATTAGCAGGCATATGCTGTACAAAGACTAGGAAGGCTGATGGTGCCTGAATAGGCGTAGGAAAGTCCTCTGGCTGTGTTGCAATTGGCTTGACAGTAACCCATTTTCCCCCTACATCCTCTGTTTTTCCTGGTTCCTTGCTTAATGGCGGTACTCTGGGCACCTTGTAGCAAAAGCATACAAAGCAGGGCAGGGCAGAAGACTGTCTCCCAGCCTAGTTTGATACCTTCTTTTTTTAAAAAAAATAATTTTTATTTTTTGTATTAATCTTAGGTTATTTACTTTGTATCTCATCCGTAGCCCCCACTCTCATCCCCTTCCATTCCCTCCCTCCATCCCTCAACTCCTCCCTGCCCCTCTCTAAGTCCTCTGGTAGGGGAGGTCCTCCTCCCTTTCCATCTGACCCTAGTTTATCAGGTCTCATCAGGAATGGCTGCAATGTCCTCCTCTGGAGCCTAGTAAGGCTGCTCCTCCCTAGAGGAGGGGAGGTCAAAAAGTCCGACACTGAGTTCATGTCAGAGACAGTCCATGTACCCCTTAATATGGGAACTTCCTTGGATGCTGAGCTGCCATGGGCTACAACAGAGCAGGGGTTCTAGGTTACATCCATGCATGGTCCTTGGTTGGAGAAACAGATTCAAAAAGAACACTGTGCCCAGATATATTTGGTCCTTGTGGAGCTCCCCTCCTCTCCAGGTCTTACTAAATCCCCCTTCTTTCATATGATTCGCTGCACTCTGCCCAAGGTTTGGTTATCTGTCTCAACATCTGCTTTGATACACTGCTGGGTAAAGTATTTCAAAGGACCTCTATGATATGCTCCTGTCCTGTTTCTTGTTTTCTCCTACTTCAAGTGTCTATCCCATTTGTCTTTCTAAGTGAGGACTGATCATCTTACCCTGGAACCTCTTCTTGTTTAGCTTCTTTAGGTGTATAGAATGACAGAAGAACACTTAAAGAACTGCTCAACGTCCTTAGCCATCAGAGAGATGCAAATAAAAATGACACTGTGATTTCACCTTACACCCATCAGAATGACTAAGATCAAAAACTCAAGAGACAGCACAAGCTGGAGAGGCTGTGGAGAAAGGGGAACCCTCCTCCATTGCTGGTAGGAATGTCAACTGGCACAACCACTATGGAACTCAATCTGGCGCTTTCTCAGACAATTAGGAATAGTGCCACCTCAAGATCCAGCTATACCAGTCCTAGGCATATATCCAAAAGATGTTCCAGTACACAACAAGGACATTTGCTCAGTCATGTTTGTAGCAGCTTTATTCATAATAGCAAGAACCTGGAAACAACACAAATGTCCATCAACAGTGGAATGAATAGAGAAATTGTGGTACTTTTACACAATGGAATACTACTCAGCAAGTAAAAACAAGGAAATCATGAATTTTGCAGGCAAATGGTGTGATCTAGAAAAAAATCATCTTGAGTGAGGTATCCCCAAAGCAGAAAGACACACATGATATATACTCACTTATAGAGGCCTGCAAGATAGGATGTACATACTAAAATATGTACACCTAAAAAAGATAAACAAGAAAGAGGTCCAGGGGTAAGATGATCAATCCTCATCTAGAAACACAAAGGGGATGGACATTGGAAATAGGAGAAAACAAGTAACAGGGCAGTAGCCTACCACAGAAGGCACCTGAAAGACTACCTAACAGTGTATCAAAGCAGATGCTGAGACTCATAACAAAGCCTTCAGCAGAGTATAGGGAATCATATGAAGGAAAGAGGAATTAGTATATCCTAAAGGGGACAGGGAGCCCCACAAGGTCCAAATATATCTGAGCACAGAGGTCTTTTATAAGACTGTTTATCCAACAAAGGACCATGCATGGATATAACCTACAACCCCTGCCCATGGTAGCTCAGTATCCAAGTGGGTTCCCTAGTAAGGGGGACAAGAATTGTTTTTGACATGAACTCATGACCTTCCCTTGCCCCCTGAGGGAAGAACAGCCTTACTAGGCCACAGATAAGGACATTGCAACTATCCTAAAGATACCTGATAAGCTAGGACCAGACAAAAGGAGAGGAGGACACCACCTCTCAGTGGACTCAGAAAGGGGCAGGGAAGAGATGAGGACAGGAGGAGAGGATTGGGAGGGAAAGAGGGAGAGCGCTATAGCTGGGATACAAGTGAATGTATAAAAGTATTTAAAAATAAAAAATATATTAAAAAATTTCAAAAAAAATCAAAAAAAATTTCTAGAAGAAAAGGTAAAATCAAATAATAATTCATAGCACAAAAAATGCAAGAAAAATTTAAATTTAAATATCTTCTAATACTTAGAATAAAGGAAACCACAAAGATATTGCAATTATGAGTGCAATTAATTGGGATGAAAAAAGAGTAACAAAAAATCATAGAAGTAAAATTAAGGTACATTTTGTGATATACATACAGGTCAAGAAAAATTCAAGGTGTTCAAAATAAAAGTTTTAGATGAAAACAAAGGCCTAGGAAGATCTAGAGATGGTTTGGTCTCAGAATAGTCCTAGATGAGCTTGAAAACTGAGTTTTAAATTACTTTTATATCTTTAAATTTTGATTTTATCAATTATATCACTAGAAACAAGTGAATTCTTCCTGCTTCTACAAGTAAAGTCAGTTTTCTCTTGGAAAAAATATCACATCACAATAAAAATAAATACTATGCATCAAAAACTCACTACAAATAGTCATTTAAATTGAATATGATTCAGCATATTTTATAGTCATAAAAGGGTTATCCATAACTTTTTAAATAAAATTACTTTACATTTCTTGACAGTCAGATTACCATTTTGCTGTAATGAACATACATATTTTCAAGTAGATTTTGGAATAAGAGTTACTGATCTTTTGTTCTGTCTTGTTTTGTTTCATTAGTAAACTGTGCCAAGCCTTCATTGGCTATCTCCAATGTCCCAAATATTCCCACTGACTTTCACAAATCGGATCTGATTGCTGCTGTGAAGTATGATTACAGGTTTTAACCTGCTACTGACATTTCCAGGGCATAATTCCTAACCTCATGTTGTTCTGTTAGTTTCCAGGACCGAAGCTGGAGACTTGGGTAATTTTCTATTTCTTGGGTCTTTTCCTTAAACATGATCACACTTACGAAAACAATCCTTCATTTAATTATCACTGAAATCCAGCACATGTATATGCATATCCAGAGGGGTGTCATAAATTATATGTATTTATTTCTGAAACTTTTCTTGTTCCACAATTGTTGCAAAACTTGAATATTGGCCTTTATATTGACTTGAATACATTATTTTTCTCAAATTGCTATTTATGTTTAAAACTCCTTTGTATTTTAATTGGTTTATATTATCTCTTTTGATATTGTTTTGTATGTAATGGTTTAGAATTTTATATCACCATGTTTCTTATGTACAACATATTGAAACTTTTTTTTTAATCAGAAATAAGACTGTTCCTCCATGCTTCCATAGCACCAGCCCAATCAGGAGCAATAGCATGTCTTTCATGAACTCTTATATCTGTCTGATAATTTGAAAAGGCTACTGTGGCATATCACCTTCTCAGAACAAGAGTTATAAATTAAAAATGAACCAGTCATTGTTCCTTCTAAGTGCCTGGAGTTAGCAGAAAACATTAGTGCTCTGGAATAGAGAAAGAGACTTTCTTTCTCATTTTGCTGGTGGGAGTGAGGGGAGAGAGAGGGGGGAAAAAAACGAATTCCATAGCATTACCCAGCTTTTTCACACCAGGTCCCAAGAGTGTCAAGGCCTGAGCTGGTGTGTCGGCAGTGAGTGTGCATTACAAGCATTGTGCTTAGGGAGGATTTCTTCCCTCACGAACAACTGGAGGAAGAGGACATTTTCTTTATTATATTGAATAGTAAAAATTATATCCTGTTTTCTAGAGAGGTAAGCTTTCTCAAAATTCAGAATTCTTAGCCGGTACCACTTCATATATGGCCAGTAGAACTCCTAAGGACTTTTACCATTCACCAACATTAATATTACACAGTTTCTCTGATTTTCTGTTTGATCACACTTGAAGTGTTTCTGTGTTGATTTATGATTATAGTTGAATCCGTATAAATATACCAGCCGCAAAACTATTTTAATTTTTGTAAATATACATTACTTATGCTATTTCTCTCACATAGCTGTTGTGCTCTGACTTCCTCTCATTCCTCCTTCAGCACATTATGAAGCATTTCCCTGATACTGACTAGTATTGTGCTCCTGGTCTCATCTGACTTTAACCAGGATGCAGACCTCTCTTCCTCAATGCTTTGGTGAAGCATCCATGAAAACACAAAAACACATACATGCATTTAGCACACTGTGAATCTAGCTCTAACATTTTTATATGAAAATTTAATGGGATTTTTGGTAAAGGTTCTTAGAAATTATATAAATCAAATTCTTCCTTTTAATAATCTGTTTCTTTGCTGAATAAATACAATTTAAAAATCATTATAGTTGGAAAAAAAGACAGATAAACGGATTATGGAGTTTTTTTTACCTTTAAAATAATTTCTTTTTTTTTAATTTTATTTTTTCTTATCAGTTACATTTTATTAACTCTGTAGCCAGAACCTGGAAACAACCCAGATGTCCATCAACGGAGGAATGGGTACAGAAATTGTGGTATTTTTACACAATGGAATACTATTCAGTAATCAAAAGGGAGGAAATCATGAAATTTGCAGGCAAATGGTGGGATCTAGAAAAGATCATCCTGAGTGAAATATCCCAGAAGGAGAAAGACAAACACGGTATATACTCACTTATATAGACCTATAAGATATGATAAATATAATGAAATCTATACACCTAAAAATGATAATCAAGAGAGCAGACTTGGGGTAAGATTATCAAACCTTTGGCGGATTATGGAGTTTTAAAAAGCGTATATTTTTTTTTTAACTTAGATGATATCTACTAATGATGTCTTCAGAAAGGCTAGGAAGGTAATGACAGTTCAGTAAGAGTAGTGCTTTCCAATAGTATATAAAAATCTAGATTTGATCTCTGTTAGCATAAATAACAAGGGCAGTACCTGCATGTAATCCTAGTACTTGGAAGGTAGAAACAGGAGAATCAGAATTTTGAAGCCACTATGGAACTCAATCTGGTGCTTTCTCAGACAATTAGGAATAGTGCTTCCTCAAGGTCCAGCTATACCATTTCTAGGCATATATCCAAAAGATGGTCAAGTATATGAAAAGCACATTTGTTTAACCATGTTTGTAGCAGCTTTATTTGTAATAGCTGAAGCTGGAAACAACCCAGATGGCACTCAACAGAGGAAAGGATACAGAAACTGTGGTACATTTACACAATGTAATACTACTCAGCCTACAGGAAGGAAACAAAGAAATCAGCCTACAGACTGAGAAAGGATCTTCACCAACCCTATGTCTGACAGAGGGCTGATATCCAAAATATATAAAGAACTAAAGAAGTTAAAAAGCAGCATATCAAGCAATATGATTAAAAAATGGGGTACAGAGCTAAACAGAGAATTCTCAGTAGAGGAATACAGAATGGTAAAGAAACCCTTAAAGAAATGCTCAACATCCTTAACCATCAGAGAGATGCAAATCAAAACGACCCTGAGATTTCACCTGACACCCACCAGAATGGCTAAGATAAATAACTCAAGTGACAACACCTGCTGGAGAAAAGGGGACCCTCCTCTATTTTTGGTGGGAATGCAAACTTGTACAACCACTTTGGAAATCAATCTGGAACTTTCTCAGACAATTAGGAATAGTGCTTCCTCAAGATCCAGCTATACAACTTCTAGGCATATATTCAAAAGAGGCTCAAGTACACAACATGGACATTTGCTCAACCATGTTCGAAGCAGCTTTATTTGTAATAGCCAGAACCTGGAAACAACCCAGTGTCCATTAACGGAGGAATGGATACAGAAATTGTGGTTCATTTACACAATGGAATACTACTCAGCAATTAAAAATGAGTAAATCATGAAATTTGCAGGCAAATGGTGGAATCTAGAAAAGATCATCTTGAGTGAGGTATCCCAGAAGGAGAAAGACACACATGGTATATACTCACTTATATAGACCTATATAATAAGATAAACATCTTGAAACCTATCCACCTAAAGAAAATAAATAAGAAAGAGGACCCAGGGTACAATGATCAATCCTCACTTAGAAAGACAAATGGGGAAGACATTGGATGTAGGAGCAAACAAGTAACAGGACAGGAGCCTACCACAGAGGGCCTCTAAAAGACTCTACCTAGCAGTGTATCAAAGCAGATATTACGACTCATAACAAAACCTCTGGCGGAATGCAAGGAATCAAAAAAAAAGGGGGGGGAGGAGTTAATACAACCTGGAGAGGACAGGAGTCTCACCAGGACCAAATATATCTGGGCACAGGGGTCTTTTATGAGACTTTTTCCAAACAAGGACCATGAATGGATGCAACCTAGAGCCCCTGCTCAGATGTAGCCCTTGGTAGCTCAGTGTCCAAGGGGGTTACCCTAGTAAGAAGAAGAGGGACTGTTTCTGACAGGAACCAGATGGTGGGCTCTTTGACACCCCCCCCCAAAAGGGAGAAGCAGTCCTGCTAGGCCACAGAGGAGGACTTTGCAGCCAGTCCTGAAGACACCTGATAAACCAGTATCAGATGGAAGGGGAGAAGGTTCTCTCATATCAGTGGACTTGGAAAGAGGCAGGGAGGAGGTGAGGTTGGGAGGATGAGATTGGGAGAGAAAGGGGGAGTGGGATACAGCAGGGATACAAAGTTAACAAACTGTAACTAATATTAAAAAATAAAAATTAAAAAAAGCAAGGTCATCATGAAATTTGCAGGCAAATGGTGGGATCTAGAAAAGATGATCCTGAGTGAGGTATCCCAGAAGCAGAAAGACGCACAAGGTATGCAGTCACTTATACGTGGAGTATAGACCTATAAGATAGGATATGCATGCCTCCCTCTGTTACTGTAAGGAAAATTTCCTGTGCCAGGCACCAAGCGTGAACATTGTTGTTCTCCTCCCACTGGGCCCTTTTGCTTTCTAAGCACCTCAGCCTCTGTTAGAAACTCTCCAGGTGCATAGCTAACTCTGCAATCCTTTCTAACACAAGAGAATTTAGGGAACCTTCTGCATTTTCAGTTCCCCCCCACACTTGGTGTTTTTTATAATGTAATATATGAAAACTCAGAGCAAAACCAGAAAATGCCCTCTGGAAGCAAGACAGAATACCCCCCAGTGCCAGCAGTCACTCTTTTGCCATCCTCCTTAAACAACATCGCCAGTGTGTCAGAACCGGGGGATTCCTCCACTACTTTAGAAATGATGATACCCATTATTCCTAAGCTATGGCTGGGCTGCACCTGTAGGCTTAGATTTTTTAACAAACCTACTTTATTTAGGGTTCTTAAATGTTTCTTACATCCCATCCACTTCACTGACCACAGGTAGGGGGAGAAGAATGTTATTAGAAAAAGGGGTAGATCTGCTGTGTCTGGTTATTTCTGTAATACTCTGATGATGCTGGAGAATCAGTTATTGGCTTTTAAAACGGCAATGCTTTATATTTTGTCTGACTAAAACTCTTTAAAATAAACAGTAAAACCACAACTTTATCATTTGTAACTTCAAGATGGTGGAAATATTTAGAGGCTTGTTTGACTTTGTCTAGCCTCTGGTTCTGTATTTCTGTAACATTTGGCAAATCAGAGCATTACAACACCTAAGAATCTTTTAATATGGTTCAAACATCAGGACAGAACCATATCAAAAGCACAGCTTGTAATTTTTTTTTACTAGCAACCCATTCCTTGGCAACTGCAGCGTGTTTGACTTTTTAAAGAAAACACAAATATTAATTTTCGAGGTACCTCATTCCTTAATCACATGCTTTGGCATTTGGGATTATATAAGTAGCAAGATACAGAAAAATCTACAAAATTATTGTTCATCTGTTAGTTGGCTTCAAAACAGAGAAAGAAAAAAGGAAACAAAAAACTGAGACTTCTCAAAAGCATTAAGTAACAGAAACCATATTTGAATTTACAGAAAGTGGATGAAGCAAAACTGTGATCTATTTCACTCTTTTCTTCATTGTAATGTGTAATGTATAATATAATGTAAATGTTTGGTATTCCACTATATAATTAATTCAAAGATCATGTTGTCAAAATAAAAAGTAGTTCCTTGGTATGAGTCCACTCTTCGTTGTCCAAATAGTAGCAGTTGATTCCAAAGGCCATCATCAAACAGCAACATAAATCAGCACAATTCAGCATATGAGAACAAGTCAGCAAAAGCCACAAGACTCACTTGTATTGTTCTGCAAAGTTCTCTGAAATGTTTCTCTCTGCAAAGTGAGGTGCAGAAAACAAAGAAAGACCAGAATAGTGTTGGTGATTCAAAAAGCATTGCCTCACTGTCCATGAGCTTCTGTATATATCCTCTCCCCAAAGTCTACCAATGGGTGTTTTCATCTGGCCAAAGTCAAGCCCCCAGCAAGAGACAGCTTCCAGCAAAAAAATCATATGACACAACTGAGTCTTCAAAGAAACCAGAAACTTCTACTTAGAAGTTCTTAGTACCTTGATTTTTTTTTACACCTTTTTCTTGCCAAATAGCTCACTCATCGCTGTTGAATTCTGTTTTCTGCATAGTTTTAGTACTTTAGCTCAATAAAATCAATTTCACTCCAGGGCACAATTTGCTTATTTTGCTATACTATATAACTGGAATGATCCTGTGCACCCTCAGTTTCCCATAACATTCCTAATTCCTGCCAAGAGCCAACCAAATGGCCTATCATGTTCATATTTTAACTAATGTTTTCATTCATAGCCATCAACATGATCAAAATGGTTCATGGTTTTTGTAGAGCTCCCCCTTGTCTTTTGAGCCTTTGTAAGGATTATCCTTAAATCCATCCTTCATGAGTATACAGGCTTATAGCAAAAATCACTTCAAAAAGTATTGCTGCCCTTCCCATCACCCTGTTACAAAATCCTTTATATATTTGCAGGTATAAGTTGTAGTAACATTTGGTTCCTCAGATGCCACCAACTTCTACCATCATGTTTTCTGCTACTCTAAGGCTAGGTAATTTAATGAAGACCACTTGTAGACCTATGTGCAAGTTGCAAGTCTCTGATGAGTGCTGTGTAGCTGTGCCTTGCATGAACATTGTGAAATCCACAAATTGTGGGCTGCAGCAAGGGCATGTAACAAAATTCTCCCATAAAGGTTAATTTATTATGTTTGTCTTATTAAGGAGCTAAATGCTCTGGGCTTAACCACAACCTAGAGGTGCCGTTTTTTTTTTTATAACTTTTATTTTATTTTATTTTATTTTATTTTATTTTATTTTATTTTATTTTATCTGTGTGTATGTGTGAGTGCAGTTGCCAATGAAGGCAGAATAGGGAACCTGAATTCCTGGAGTAGGAGTTTACTAATGGTGGTTGTGAACTTACTGATGTGGATTCTGGGAAAGTAAATTCCCTGCCTCTGTAAGAGAAATGCACAGCATAATCCAGAGTCATCACTCTAGACCCAAGATACCTCTCCTTAAGGCCCTCATATAGAAACATTCAAATACAGGAGGAAACATATTTAAAATATGAAAAAAAATCTGGATTAGATCATTACAACATTTCAAATATCTTAACTCAAGCTTTACCTTTTAAATTTCTGAATAAAATTCTGATAATTTATCTGATTACCATCCCCAAATGAAAGTTTGTGGGATTTTGTTGTTGTTGTTAGTTTTTATCTTTCTGCTTTCTCTGTCTGAAATGAAATATCCAGGCTGCCTTACTGAGGATACCAGCCTCCTCTGTTTGGTATTGTGTGTAAACCACATGGACATTGTGAAAGCCATGGGAAGAACTGGTCACTACAGCCTGGTTTCCATTCTCATAAATTTTAGGAAGTATAGATAAGATTCAGTCCTATCGTTGTAAATTGTAATTGCAGAAACACATATTTCTCAGAAAGAAAAAGTCACTAAAGTTTCCTCACATTTCAAATCAAACAGAATATCTGAGCAAGGTATTTTAACCAAAAGAAAGATTAAAACAAACCAGAAGCAAGCCTGTGGGCATATTAAGAAAGTAACTAAATTATGTAGTAGAAAGAGAGAGTTGATATAAAAAGCCTATTGAAAAGAAATTTAATGGTGCCTTGATCTATGATAGTACTCAATTAAGAATTAGATTGAAATAAAAAACACAATAATACATTCATAAATCAAAATAATTAAATTAAAGGGAAAACCAAGAATATGAGAAAAGTAAATAAAATTACAATGTAGATTTAAGTGTTTTAAAGATAATTAACATAGACAAATATAGATATGCTTGAGCTTAATACAGAAGAATGTCCAAAAGTAAACATAGAAAATAAAAATAGACACAGTAATAGATTAAAACAAACACCAAGAAGACAGTGTATATGCTGAAGATGTGAGAATAATTCATTGTGAGGTGAATGGTTTTTCTGGATAACTCAGATTAGAACTAAACAGTATTTTAAACTATGTTGCAGGAAGTGTTTGATTTTAGGAATGAAATGGAAGGATGTTTCAAATGAAACAATGAACTGAAACTTCAGGAAATTTCATAATGGAAAACAATTCTCAGATTTTTTATTCTCAGAATTTGCAAGCATAGTAATAAAAATTAAATATTTTTGTAACAAGAGGTAGAATCAGGTTACTATTAAAAACTCTACCACAGTAGTTGATGAGATTCTATAAAATGCCCAATTCAGAACAGTAAATATGAATGTATGTATACAATCTTGTCAAGACTGCACTAAGACAAATTTACATTTAAAGGAGAAAGAAACACAAACATAGATGTGGATGTAAATTGCTTCGATATAAAATATGTACTTGGTGGGGAGTTAGCTCAGTCCTTAAACTGCTTGACACACAAGCAGGAGGATATGTGTTCACTCCTCAACACCCATGTAAATAACCTGGTGGAAGTACATCTGTGAGAAGGCGAAGGTGGGTATACCTGCAGTTCATTGTCCAACCAGCTTAGCATAATAATGAGCTTCCAACTCAATGAGAAGAAGAAGAAGAAGAAGAAGAAGAAGAAGAAGAAGAAGAAGAAG